>NC_090370.1:7405175-7703795 GCF_035084215.1 Heptranchias perlo | reverse complement strand
GTTCTCCCCCCCCCCCCTCTCCCCCCCCCCCTCTCCCCCCCCCCCCCTCTCCCCCCCCCCCTCTCCCCCCCCCCCCTCTCCCCCCCCCCTCTCCCCCCCCCACTCCCCCCCCCCTCCTCTCCCCCTCCCCTCTCCCTCTCTCCCCTCTCCCCCCTCCCTCTTTCCCCCTCTCCCCCCTCCCTCTTTCCCCCTCTCCCTCTCCCTCTCCCTCTCTTCCCCCCCCCCCCCCCTCTCCCTCTCCTCCCCCCCCCCCTCTCCCTCTCCTCCCCCCCCCTCTCCCTCTCCTCCCCCCCCCCCCCCTCTCCTCCCCCCCCCCCCTCTCCCTCTCCCTCTCCCTCTCTTCCCCCCCCCCCCTCTCCCTCTTCCCCCCCCCCCCTCTCCCTCTTCCCCCCCCCCCCCCCCTCTCCCCCCCCCTCTCCCCCCCCCCTCTCCCCCCCCCCCCCACTCTCCCCCCCCCCCCCCCTCCCTCTCCCCCCCCCCCCTCTTCCCCCCCCCCCTCTCCCTCTTCCCCCCCCCCCTCCCTCTTCCCCCCCCCCCCCTCCCTCTTCCCCCCCCCCCTCCCTCTTCCCCCCCCCCCCTCCCTCTTCCCCCCCCCCCCTCTCCCTCTTCCCTCCCCCCCCCCCCCCCTCCCCCTCTTCCCCCCCCCCCTCCCCCTCTTCCCCCCCCCCTCCCCCTCTTCCCCCCCCCCCCCCTCTTCCCCCCCCCCCCCTCTTCCCCCCCCCCTCCTCCCTCTTCCCCCCCCCCCCTCCCTCCCTCTTCCCCCCCCCCCCCCCCTCCTCCCCCCCCCCCTCTTCCCCCCCCCCCCTCTCCCTCTTCCCCCCCCCCCCCCTCTCCCTCTTCCCCCCCCCCCCTCTCCCTCTTCCCCCCCCCCCCCTCCCCCCCCCCTCCCCCTCTTCCCCCCCCCCTCCCCCTCTTCCCCCCCCCTCCCCCTCTTCCCCCCCCCCCCCTCCCCCTCTTCCCCCCCCCCCCTCCCCCTCTTCCCCCCCCCCCCCCCTCCCCCTCTTCCCCCCCCCTCCCCTCTTCCCCCCCCCCTCCCCCTCTTCCCCCCCCCCCTCTCCCTCTTCCCCCCCCCCCCCCCTCTCCCTCTTCCCCCCCCCCCCCCCCTCTCCCTCTTCCCCCCCCCCCCCCCCCCCCTCTCCCTCTTCCCCCCCCCCCCTCTCCCTCTTCCCCCCCCCCCCCTCTCCCTCTTCCCCCCCCCCCCCTCTCCCTCTTCCCCCCCCCCCCCTCTCCCTCTTTCCCCCCCCCCCTCTCCCTCTTCCCCCCCCCCTCTCCCTCTTCCCCCCCCCCCCCCCCCTCTCCCTCTTCCCCCCCCCCCCCCCCCCTCTCCCTCTTCCCCCCCCCCCCCCCCCTCTCCCTCTTCCCCCCCCCCCCCCCCTCTCCCTCTTCCCCCCCCCCCCCCCCCTCTCCCTCTTCCCCCCCCCCCCCCCTCTCCCTCTTTCCCCCCCCCCCCCCCCCCCCTCTCCCTCTTTCCCCCCCCCCCCCCCCCCCCCCTCTCCCTCTTTCCCCCCCCCCCCCCCCCCCTCCCTCTTTCCCCCCCCCCCCCCCCCCTCTCCCTCTTCCCCCCCCCCCCCCCCCCTCTCCCTCTTCCCCCCCCCCCCCCCTCTCTCCCTCTTCCCCCCCCCCCCCCCCCCTCTCTCCCTCTATATTAGACCCACTCTTTATATTATACCACTCTATCCCAGCTGTTAGTGCTTTCTGCTGATTTGGGCCATCCAATGCTACTCATTCTCCCACTCTCTAGCAAGAGAAGGCAGGCAAATACCGTTTAACGACACAGCTATTCTAGCCTCCTTAACACAAGTGAAAAGGCAATATAGATAAGACTCCTTCAAGTTACACGCTTGTGTGGGAAAAGAAAGAAAGACTTGCATTTCTATAGCGCCTTTCACGACCTCAGGACATCCCAAAGCGCTTTACAGCCAATGAAGTACTTTTGAAATGTAGTCACTGCTGTAATGTTGGAAACGCAGCAGCCAATTTGTGCACAGCAAGATCCCACATCAGCAATGAGATAATGACCAGATAATCTGTTTCATTGATGTTGGTTGAGGGATGAACATTGGCCAGGACACTGGGAGAACTCACCTGCTCTTCTTCAAAAGAGTGCCGTGGGATCTTTTACCTCCACCTGAGAGGCAGATGGGGCTTCGGTTTAATGTCTCCTCCGAGAGACGGCACCTCCGACAGTGCCGCACTCCCTCAGTACTGCACTGGAGTGTCGGCCTGGACTACGTGCTGAAGTCGCTGCAGTGGGGCTTGAGCCTTCTGACTCTGAGCCACAGCTGACGCACTGATACTAGTGGGAGAAGGGTTAAGAGGAGATTTGATAGAGGTGTTCAAAATCATGAACGGTTTTGATAGAGTAAATAAGGAGAAACTTTCCAGTGGCAGAAGGGTCGGTAACCAGAGGACACAGATTTAAGGTGATTGGCAAAAGAATCAGAGGTGACATGAAGAAACATTTTTTTAACGCAGCGAGTTGTTATGATCTGGAATGCACTGCCTGAAAGGGCGGTGGAAGCAGATTCAATAGTAACTTTCAAAAGGGACTTGGATAAATAGTTGAAGGGAAAAAATTCACAGGGCTTTGGGGAAAGAGCAGGGGGAGTGGGACTAACTGGATAGCTCTTTCAAAGAGCTGGCACAGGCACGATGGGCCGAATGTCATCCTCCTGTGCTGTATCATTCTATGAAACTATAGATCCTCCTCGTTTTCAAATCCCGGTAAGGTGTCACTGCACGTTACCTGGCTGCCCTTCTCCAGCAATACACCCCTGCGTGCACCCTCTGTACTGTAACCTCGGATTATTGCTTATTCCCCATTCCCTACACTCCACTAACAGAGGCAAGTTGTTCAGTGGCTATATCCTGACCTCTGAAATTCTGTCCCAAAACCACTTTCTTTCACAATCTTCCTCCCTGCCATCGAAAGCTGTTCTCATGGTGCCCTTTTGTGTGACGACCATTGTCGTGATTTCTCCGTTATATTACGGTGAGTTTAATGCCCTTGACATCAAGGCAGCATTTGACCGAGTGTGGCACCAAGGAGCCCTAGTAAAATTGAAGTCAATGGGAATCAGGGGGAAAACTCTCCAGTGGCTGGAGTCATACCCAGCACAAAGGAAGATAGCAGTGGTTGTTGGAGGCCAATCATCTCAGCCCCAGGACATTGCTGCAGAAGTTCCTCAGGGCAGTGTCCTAGGCCCAACCATTTTCAGCTGCTTCATCAATGACCTTCCCTCCATCATAAGGTCAGAAATGGGGATGTTCACTGATGATTGCACAGTGTTCAGTTCCATTCGCAACCCCTCAGATAATGAAGCAGTCCGTGCCCGCATGCAGCAAGACCTGGACAACATCCAGGCTTGGGCTGATAAGTGGCAAGTAACATTCGCAGCAGACAAGTGCCAGGCAATGACCATCTCCAACAAGAGAGAGTCTAACCACCTCTCCTTGACATTTAACGGCATTACCATTGCCGAATCCACCACCAACAACATCCTGGGGGTCACCATTGACCAGAAACTTAACTGGACCAGCCATATAAATACTGTGGCTACAAGAGCAGGTCAGAGGCTGGGTATTCTGCAGCGAGTGACTCACCTCCTGACTCCCCAAAGCCTTTCCACCATCTACAAGGCACAAGTCAGGAGTGTGATAGAATACTCTCCACTTGCCTGGATGAGTGCAGCTCCAACAACACTCAAGAAGCTCGACACCATCCAGGACAAAGCAGCCCGCTTCATTGGCACCACATCCACCACCCTAAACATTCACTCCCTTCACCACCGGCGCACAGTGGCTGTAGTGTGTACCATCCACAGGATGCACTGCAGCAACTCGCCAAGGCTTCTTCGACAGCACCTCCCAAACCCGCGACCTCTACCACCTAGAAGGACAAGAGCAGCAGGCACATGGGAACAACACCACCTGCACGTTCCCCTCCAAGTCACACACCATCCCGACTTGGAAATATATCGCCGTTCCTTCATCGTCGCTGGGTCAAAATCCTGGAACTCCCTTCCTAACAGCACTGTGGGAGAACCTTCACCACACGGACTGCAGCGGTTCAAGAAGGCGGCTCACCACCACCTTCTCAAGGGCAATTAGGGATGGGCAATAAATGCCGGCCTCACCAGCGACTCCCACATCCCATGAACGAATTTTTAAAAAAAATGCTGAATGCAGTCAGTTCATTATTCTGAAAGTTTAAGATAAAAATAAATACTTAAATCTGTCGTTGCTTTAGTTTAAAGGCAAACTACCAAACATTGGATTGCAATTTGATTCTCTCTTTAAAATGGGGGCCCTCATGGAGAAAGCTGATCCTCCATATAACTGGCAGCTTTAAGTGAGACAGGGGATTATAAGATTAACTAGATCAATGACAGAGTATGCTACAAGGACTGATTATTCCCTAATAATTGATTCTCCAATGGATTCCCAATGAGTCTCTAATAGATTCCCGAATGGATTCCTGATTATTTCCTAATAAGCTTCCTAATGATTCCCATGGATTTTCTGATGATAAACACACCGTTTAGCTTCAAGAATCTACAAACATCACAATTTGAAAAACCCATTTCCGGGCCAAGTTGCCAGAGTCTTTGTTCCACTCAAAATTATGACTTATCTGTGCATTTTCCATCAAGGTTGTCCTGAAAACAGAAAATATTGCACGTACACTGCATTTATTTATTTTCCCATTGTGTTTAACCTGGGGAAAAATCGAAATCTCTGCAGTCTGCAGAAGTACAGGACCAATAGCTGAAATTCCAGAATATTCTGAATCTAGTTCAATGGTTTTCAATTGTTGTCCACACCATCTTTTTTCTCTCCCACCATTATTGCCACAGAAGTAGGTTGAGAGATCTGATAGTTGGGTATTAGTGTAAGCATGTTAGTAATCTCTGATAATGGGAATTGACTGCATCACATGATCTGACAGACTACCTAATCCTCTACGTTAATACTCTTTCAATATGTAAAGGAAGGAAAAGTAGAACCACGATTTCAAGACCTCTTTATGGCTCCTGATTTTCTGAAGCTTAAATTTTTTAAAGTAATTTGAGCTATATATATATTTGGTAGTGAAATTCGCAGAGAACCTAAAAGGTAAGCTTGATGCACTATTTGTAACATTTCATCGTCGCTGGGTCAAAATCCTGGAGCTCCCTACCTAACAGCACTGTGGGAGAACCTTCATCACACGGACTGCAGCGGTTCAAGAAGGCGGCTCACCACCACCTTCTCGAGGGCAATTAGGGATGGGCAATAAATGCCGGCCTTGCCAGCGACGCCCACATCCCATGAACGAATAATTTTAAAAATCTAGCAGGCGATACAAATTGAGCGCAGGGGAACGATTCTGTTTTCTCTAATCTGCGCTGTTCTGTCGATGTAAGTCGAGGACATCTGATGCCAATTAGGGTGGTGCGGTGTTTATTGCACGGATGAAAGGCTGGCGTTGTAACCCATGAACGGAGAAGTTGCAAATAAGCTAGGTAGGCCTTCCTCGAGTGTGACTGACCATGCCAGATACTGTCCCCACCTCTTATCAACATACCAGCATGCAGATCACCGACTCTGTAATTTATTGTAGCGAAAGACTTGCAGTTAGATGCACCTTTCACAACCTCGGAATGTCCCAAAGCAACAAAGTGTAGTCACTGTTGTAATGTAGGAAACACAGCAGCCAATTTGTGTGCAGCAAGGTCCCACAAACAGCAATGAGATCATAAGAAATAGGAGCAGGAGTAGGCCAATCGGCCCCTCGAGCCTGCTCCGCCATTCAATAAGATCATGGCTGATCTGATCCTAACCTCAAATTTATGTCCAATTTCCTGCCTGCTCCCCGTAATTCCCTTTACTTCTAGTAAACTGTATATTTCTGTCTTTGTGATGTTGGTTGAGTAGTAAATATTGGCCAGGATACTGGTGAGATGTCCCCCTACCCCTCTTCAAGGTATTGCCATGGGATCTTTTACATCCACCTGAGAGGGCAGATGATTAATGTCTCATGGCTCGTCCGACAGTGCTGCCCTCCCTCGGTACTGCGCTAGGAGTATCAGCCTACGTTTTGTGCCCAAGTCGCTGGAGTGGGACTTGAAACCACGACCTTCTGACTCTGAGGCGAGAGTGCTACCCACTGAGCCACAGCTGACACTTAATATAAGTAGTTATCCAGTTTAGAAAGCTTTTAGTTGTACATGCCTCACACATTGGAGCCGTGCCTGTGCTTCTGCCTGTTTATAGTCTCCACGTCTCCCTGTGTAAGCTGAGGTTTACAGGGACTGAGTCAAAGGTTATCCCCAGTTTTAAGCACAGCCGGCCATGCTTATTGGGGTGCGAACCGCTGCAGTTTGAAGCGTCGTTTGCAGGAGAAAAAAATGAAAAGCAGATTAAATTGTTGATCAAAATTTTTCACTGGACATACTGCTACAAAAGGCTGTTGTACTGAGGGACAGTTGAGTATTTTTGGGATACTTTTTATGCAGGCAACCTGTCCTCCAGCCTCCACTAATGCCACCCTGCATTTCGCTGATGGGAATTCACGACCGTATTCTTGGGTGACTTTCCCTCCCTCACTACCTGTCGGATAGCACTTAATCCTCTCACTGTCTTCTCCATGATGCACAGCTGAGAACAGGAACTTACTATGTTGGGAAATTACAGGGCAAACTCTACATCGTATCACTCCCCGCCATACAGAGTTTTCACAGGGGTGTTTTTGTGAATTGGTAATTCAACATCTGCAAATGTTTTGACGCACATCCCTGCACGTTTTGGTATTTTGAGCATTGCCAACAATCTTACATAATTTTTTTAAATGGCTCAGTAAAAGAAACCTGGATGGAGAGGAAATATCAGAGCCAGCCATTAATCTTAATGTATTTGTTGTTGGATTACACCCATCCCTGAGAAGGAGTTGGTGGGCTGCCTTCTAGATTTTTTTTTTTAACGTAACTGGGGGCTTGCTCGGCCACTGCAGTGGACATTAACAGTCAGCCAGGCAGTGCTGGACTGGAGTCGTGTGTCGGTCAGACCAGGCAAGGTTGGTAGTTTCTCATCTCTGTAGGACGTTAGTGAACCAGTTGGGTTTTTACAACAATCCACCAACTTTCGTGGCCATTTTGTTCTTGGCGGCAGCCTACAGATTACTAGATTCATTGAGTTTGATCTCACTTGCTATAGCAGGATTTGAACTCGCCACCTCTTGGGTTGCTAGTATCAGTACCATAATCACGACACCATCGTTAGTTGGTCTCAGGTTTGACCATGGTGGGGGGAGGGGGCATTACAGATGGTTCTTGTGGCTCTGGGTCAGGGAGTGGAAATATCAGCCAAGGTTCCTATTCCTAATCGCTCTCGAGTAACCCCTGGATTAGCTCATTAACATCAACTGAAGGCAGGCTACTTGGACAAGTTGCCTGGGGGGTTGCTGGTGTCTATGGGACTGTACCTCAGCACGAGGTGGGAGGGAGGGGGATTTGATATGGGAAGGACAACACCATGATTGGGTTACACAGAAGGGGAATCAGTGGGCGCAATCCATTCTATCGTGGATTCCACCACACTCATTAATGCCCCAATAAACATGGGAAACGAACCAAAAACCTCTAAATAGGATGAAGAGGAGGATAGCTTGGTGCAGCTCCAAGAACCCCCGGCCAATACAACAGTCCAAACCCAGTCTGATGTATTTTGCCTTTCTTTCTTTGCAGCTTTTTGCCCCTGACAAAACCCCAAATCAAGAAGGTCAGCAGGGAGGCACCGAGAAAAGAGAGCCCATGTCTGCATCAACTGCTCCACCCAGTTATGAGGAGGCAACTGCGAGCGTCAAGAATAACTCGCCATCGCCATCGCCATCGGCACCTATGCACCCCAGCTGGGCCTACGTGGATCCAAGTAAGTGAACCGTTAGCGAACCCTTTTAAAGATTGCCGTCGTACCTTCGTTTATACCTTCTATTTTAACGCTCGTTTTTTTCCCCCTTGGACGTTTGGTGTCCCAAGTGGTGAGCACCATGACCTGGCTGTGAGTGGAGGCATGAGGCCTACCCACAGGCCTCTGCTCTTCTGTAAGCCTGTTGCTAGGAGGTTCCCTTGCAAGATTTAGCTGGCATGGCGTGCCCACTTCGATTTTGTTTCTACTCCTTGTGGGGAGGCAGCCAGAGTCTCCTCACACCCTTCCCCCTTTCCCCATGATCTGGTTGAGATGGATAAGGTGCCATTGGTACAGGGGGAAGTCATTTTGAGTGTAAATGCTCTCTCTACAACTCAGTGACCTAACACATTGCTATACCAGTTTGCTCTGCTGCCTGGCCACCGTGTTGGACTGCAGCACCATGAATGCTTGATCTTTGTACATTATAGTCATAAGGGTGGTCAGGGTTGCCAACTCTGGTTGGACGTATTCCTGGAGGTTTCATCACATGACCTGCCTCCAACCGCCCCGCCCCCACACTCCCACCATTGGCCATCAGACATGTCTGGCTCGGTGTTCCGCTTTTCCACAGCCAATTGTAAAGCAAACAGACTCTTCATTACCCAATTGGATAATTTGTGACTGTCAGTCAAATAGCCTTTTTTCCCATGTCCAATAATTTTATAACTAATAAACAGGAGCATTCAAAGAAAATTTTTAAAAACACTTTTTTTATAGCCCTTATGATTTTTCTCCCAGGTGTTCCTCGTAGCATTGTCCAGGAGATTGATCTTTAATTCCTGGAGACTCCAGGGCAATCCTGGAGGGTTGGTAACCTTCTTGATGGTTTGATGAAGTGGCAGTTTGGGGGTAGGCTCCTGCCAACAGTTCCCTATGTGTCGGGTTCTGGATCTCGGGCGTGCAGGGGTTGGGAGAGGCTGATTAGAAACCAGGTGCTACCCCCAGAAGGAGCACGATGGAGAACATCTCCCCAGGCCACTGTCTCACACTCGCACAATAACAATCAGTCACGGAACAGCATTGACAGAGGCATGGGAGCCATCTGCATTACCCATCTCCTTGAGTAGGAACGGTTTGTGCCACAGGGAGCCCAAGTGAGGAAGAGAAGACGTAGAATAACACTTGCGTAAAAGATCCCATGGCACTATTTCGAAGAAGAGCAGGAGAGATCGCCCCAGTGTCCTGGGCCAATATTTATCCCTCAACCAACATCACTAAAACAGATTATCTGGTCATTATCACATTGCTGTTTGTGGGATCTTGCTGTGTGCAAATTGCCTGCCGTGTTTCCTACATTACAACAGTGACGACACTTCAAAAGTACTTCATTGGCTATAAAGCACTTTGGGACATCCTGAGCTTGTGAAAGGCGCTATATAAATGCAAGTTCGTTCTTTCTGAGGAAAAAAATAATGAATTTTCAGTGATTGTGATGTCATGTCAGCTGCTGGGTCTTTACAGTTTTTGTTGTAAACAAACATGAAGTGTCTTGCAAGACAGGTTGCCATGGCAGTGACTTGGACTTTTGAATATAACCCACAGTGCAATCTGTTGTGTTCAAAGCTGACAGGAAATTCGTTACACATGAGAAACTGGATTTAATATGTGATATTGACAGATGGTAACAGTGTGTGTTAATAACGCCGTTTTCCCTTACTTACTGGGCACATGACCATGAGATAGGCTTCTA
Organism: Heptranchias perlo; assembly: GCF_035084215.1. Classification (NCBI taxonomy): domain Eukaryota; kingdom Metazoa; phylum Chordata; class Chondrichthyes; order Hexanchiformes; family Hexanchidae; genus Heptranchias; species Heptranchias perlo. Next base: position 7,694,158 of record NC_090370.1, on the reverse strand, counting down.
AAAGGAAGCTCTGTGTATATACTGGGAGCAAAGTCCCCCAGAGACACTCCCAGTTCCGCTACCATAACTTCGGCAAAAGTGTAGCAGAAACACGGGGTTAATTTTAACTGATCTCACCAGGAGTTGAGGGGGGGGCAGTGGTGAACCCACAGAATTGGGTAGAATGCCGCTTTTTTCAATGGAGAGTAAAATGCGCCCCCACTGTAGTTATTAACTTGTCTGTGCCCGTCTGCCCGTTTACTTTGTCCTCGTTGGTTCAGTGGGTTTTAAAAAAATTATTCATATCAATATAGTTTAATATCACTTTTCTCATTGCAACATTTGTTTCCAAAATATTTTGTTGAGTGAATGAAAATAAAATTAATGAATTATGTTTAAATTATCAATATAATACTTTTATATACAAATATGTACAATACATGTGTGCAATTTTCTCCAATCTGACAAAGCTCTATTTAAAAGCTAATTTTCAGGGCTAACATTGTATTATATTGCTAGAATCTGATAAAATTCTATTTAAAAGCATCCTTTTAATTGACATTGTGACTGCTATTTTTGAACAAGCTAATAAAATATTTAAATGCTATTGTCTTACACTTCCTAGAGAGGATGATCGAAAGGAGGGCAAGCGATCAGGAGGGAGATGACTGGGAGGGGGGGGTCGAGGTAGCCATCGGGAGTGGAGGCACCGATCGGGATGGGGGTGGGGGTGGGGGTGGGGGGGGGTGGTGGTGGTGGTGGTGGGTGGGAGTTGGGTTGGCTGGCAATGGCCCATAGTTTTAATGTTCAGGTGAGTTTTTTAAGGATTGCCGGTTAGGCCTCCTCTAAAGAAAGACTTGCATTTATATAGAGCCTTTCATGTCCTTTGGACATCCCAAGGCACTTTACAGCCAATGAAGTACTTTTGAAGTGTAGTCACTGTTGCAATGTAGAAAATACAGCAGCCAATTTGTGCACAGCAAGATCCCACAAACAGCAATTAGATAATGACCAGGTAATTTGTTTTAGTGATGTTGGTTGATGATAAATATTGGCCAGGACACCAGGGAGAACTCCCCTGCTCTTCTCCGAAATAGCGGCATGGGATCTGTTACGCCCACCTGTTTAATGTCTCATCCGAAAGACGGCACCTCCGACAGTGCAACACTCCCTCAGCACTGCACTGGGAGTGTCAACCTGGATTATGTGCTCAAGTCTCTGGAGTGGGACTTAATCCCATGACCTTCTGACTCAGAGGAGAGAGTGAAACCCAGTGAACCCTAGTACCTGGAAAATTGGGTCAATCTGCAATGGGGGGAGGCGGAGTCAGTGGAAGAATGAGCAGCCACAGCTCTATTGCCAATAATGGTGTAGAGCTGTAAAATGCCCCCAGACTTGCACGAAAATAAATCCCATACACGATGGGCACTGTGACCATACTGTTTGCCACAGGGTGGCACTGCAACCAGTTTTGATACCAAATGGCATATTATTGCAGAAGCAAATGGTAGCCACTGAGGGGAGATGTTCACTGCTTTGTGAACAGTAATTGCTGCAGCAGCGTCTGCCGTTAGTCAGACTTGCCCCTACACCCTTCAGCTCAAAACATTTTTGCCCACTAATTTTCTGGAAGTGCGAGCTGATAACAGAGCAGCGAGGGGAAACAGGGCATCTGGGACCTGAGTGAACAGGGCAAGCAACTGGGTATCTCCTTAACGAATGAGATTGAAGGATTGGGAAATGCACAGCAGAAGGACTGAGAAGGAGGGTGAATTAAAGGGGGCGATTTCAATGTCGAATCAGGTACAGGGAGAGAGGGAAAGAAAGATTGGTTCGAGAGAGAGAAAAAAGAGACAAAGGTAAAGTAAGATTTTTTTAAAATGTAAGGAGTCTTACAACACCAGGTTATAGTCCAACAGCTTTATTTGAAATCACAAGCTTTCGGAGGCTTCCTCCTTCGTCAGGACGAAGGAGGAAGCCTCCGAAAGCTTGTGATTTCAAATAAAACTGTTGGACTATAACCTGGTGTTGTAAGACTCCTTACATTTGTCCACCCCAGTCCATCACCGGCATCTCCACATCATTGTAAAAATTTGACATTTTTAAAATCTCCTAAAGCAATTCACAACCTGAAGGAACGAGACTCCACACTTATAATAGTTAATTTTCGGTGTCAGAAAGGTTGATTGGCAGTCATTAAAACTGTACTTACACTTGTAATGACTTGACTTAACTAAACTCAGCACAGAAAAGTTCATATTTACGGTGCTAATACAGGAACTTCACGACATTCAATGCACGTCAAGGGTGAGTCAGACAGCGAGATGTCCTTTTCGCTAAGCTAATGGCGGAGTGGCGCAACTTGGGCAGCAACTTTTGGATAGTCGCATTTAACCGCACATCTGCCCCTCCTCTGAAGTTGCTGTACCATTTACACATAAATAACAGCAAGTGCCATTAGCCTTATTATTTTGTGGAGATGCCGGTGATGGACTGGGGTTGACAATTGTAAACAATTTTACAACACCAAGTTATAGTCCAACGATTTTATTTGAAATCTACAAGCTTTCAGAGGCTTCCTCCTTCCTCAGGTAAATGTCAGGAACTCCTCAAAGCCTACGCAATATAAACAATACATGGTGATTACAGACTGCAGTTGCAAAGGCAGTCTGTAATCACCATGCCTTATTATTTTGACAGCAAAATCTGGTCCCATATTCATCCCTCAACCTGCATCACTAAAACAGATTAACTTGTAATCTATCTCATTGCTGTTTGTGGGATCTTGCTGTGCGAAAATTGGCTGCAGCGTTTCCTACATTACAACAGTGACTACACTTCAAAAGTACTTAATTGGCTGCAAAGCTCTTTGGGACGTCCTGAGGTCGTGAAAGGCGCTATAGAAATGCAAGTTAATTAATTAATTTCCCAGTTATTGGCAGCATATGTTGTATAAAGAAGCGAAACGGGGAGATTTACAACTGGTTCCAGACGGATATCCAGTACTGGTGTGATGGTTTGAAAAGATTAATAAGAAAACCACAATGGGTCTGCTCTGGCTCTTGCGGTGGGAAACATATCCTCAGCCAGTCCCTGGACAAGCACAAGCATGATATTCTGGTTAATGAAGTGTTGAGTAAGTAACAGGAGATCCTTATAGTTGACATAATTAAAGGGACTGTTTGATGCAGTGCTTTCGAAAAGTGCCGGAACGTAGTGTTTGAGTTATTAATCAGTAGGTTGGAAAATATTCGGAATCAATTTTTAAAGAAAAATGGTCCACTGGTTTACATACTGATGCAGTTGTCTATTTTCCTGCCGTAGGTTTCACAGGAGCGTGTGCTGAAAAATGAGTCTTTTGGCATAATTCTGCATATTAGTATAGTAGGATCGGGTTGGCCATGGAGGGGGGTATTTTGGACGGTGGTGCACAGGACTATCCTACCTTTTCTGGGGATGTTATTGGGTTGGATTCTAAACCCAAAGATGGTACGAAGCAGATGAGTGCTCTGTTCCCCAGCTTGACGACTGCAAGAGTTCACCTAAAATGTTAAATGTTTAGAAACATAGAAAATAGGGGCAAGAGTAGGCCATTCGGCCCTTCGGGCCTGCTCCACCATTCAAAATGATCATGGCTGATCATCTCACTCAGTACCCTGTTCCTGCTTTTTCCCCATATCCCTTGATCCCTTTAGCATTAAGAAATATATCTATCTCCTTCTTGAATACATCTAATGACTTGGCCTCCACTGCCTTCTGTGGTAGAGAATTCCACAGGTTCACCACCCTCTGAGTGAAGAAATTTCTCCTCATCTCAGTTCCAAATCGCATACCCCGTATCCTGAGACTGTGACCCCTGGTTCTGGACTCCCCAGCCATCGGGAACATCCTCCCTGCATCTAGTCTGTCTAGTCCTGTTAGAATTTTATATGTTTCGATGAGATCACCTCTCTTCTAAACTCTAGTGAATATAGGACTAGTCGACCCAATCTCTCCTCGTACGTCAGTCCTGCCATCCCAGGAATCAGTCTGGTAAACCTTTGTTGCACTCCCTCCATGGAAAGGACATCCTTCCTCAGATAAGGAGACCGAAACTGCACACAATACTCCAGATGTGGTCTCACCAAGGCCCTGTATAACTGCAGTAAGACTTCCCTGCTCCTGTACTCAAATCCTCTTGCAATGAAGGCCAACATACCATTCGCCTTCCTAACTGCTTGCTGCACCTGAATGCTCGCTTTCAGCAACTGGTGTACAAGGACACCCAGGTCTCGTTGCACCTCCCCTTTTCCCAATCTATCACCATTCAGATAATAATCTGCCTTTCTGTTTTCACAACCAAAGTGGATAACCTCACATTTATCCACGTTATACTGCATCTGCCATGTTCTTGCCCACTCACCCAACTTATCTAAATCGCATTGGATTGGACTGTAAAAAGAAAGAAAGATACGCGCATTTATATAGCTCCTTTCACGATCTCAGGACGTCCCAAAGTGCTTTACAGCCAATGAAGTACTTTTGAACTGTAGTCACTGTTGTTAGGCAGGAAATGCAGCAGCCAATTTGTGCACAGCAAGATCCCATAAACAGCAATGTGATAATGACCAGATTTTTTTTTAAGTGATGTTGGTTGAGGGATAAATATTGGCTAGGATACTGAGGAGAACGCCCCTGTTCTTCAAATAATGCCGTGGCATCTTTTATAGTCCACCTGAGAGGGTAGACAGGGCCTTGGTTTAATGTTTTATCTGAAAAGACTGACCTCTGACAGTGCAGCACTCCCTCAGTACTGCACTAGAGTGTCAGCCTGGACTTTGTGCTCGAGTCCCGGGCTTGAACCTGCGACCTTCTGACTCAGAGGCAAGAGTGCTACCCACTGAGCCATGGTTGACGTGGCGGTCTTGTTTTGTAAAGGTGTTTATCTTGGTCCTGGACTGATGGATGCTTTCCATATCTCGCTTTGTTTAGGTCGCAGCCCTAGTTATGGAAGCGGAGGCTTTTCTGGGGAGAGTGAGATGTTTTCTTCGTTCAGCTGGGATGATAAGAATGTCCGACGGGTGTTCATCAGAAAGGTAATTGGTTCCACAGCAGAGGCGGAGTCACTGGTGGGAGCATTGTCAAATGCAACAAGAAGTCCAACTTGCTCTTGTTTGTTGCCCTTTCTCTCTTCCTATTTCTTTCTTGTCATTCTTTCTACTCTCCTGTTTTCTTTCTGTCCCTTTCTCCCCCCCCCCCCCCACCTTGCATAGTTCGGTCCTTTCTTTCCCCCCCCCCCCCCCCCCCCCCCCCCGCTTTCTTTGTGTTTCATTTCGCAGATGAAGTAGGGAGGGAGGAAGGAGGTTTGTGTGGAACATAAACACCAGCATAGACCAGTTGGGCCGAATGGCCTTTTTCTGCGCAGTAGATTCTACATAATGTAATTTCCGTAGTTTTCTTTTTACAAATTCCTCACTCCAAGCACACTGTAAAGCTGGGTTCATCATTGAATGGGCACAGCCTAAAAATGGTTGCAACTGATAGCGGGTGAATGCTTTATGCACTCCTATGGCTCCTATTTTAGCATGTTAACTGATTTGAAAGAAACTGGTTAATAGATGTATTAAAATAGCACCCAGAGGAATGTATAACAGCCTTGAATTTCCTCCATATTTGCGCCCAGAGGCACGCGCAAATCAATTTCACGCCCTTAAAGATTGCGGAATTTTGAGCGTTAGTGAGTTACGATGGCAGTACAACACGCCCGAATCTCCTGGATCTTTTGAGGCTGTCCATCGATCTCTCTCTGCCCGAACGTAACTCTGCCCATAACACTATCCCCGCCCTCAAGTTCCAAAGGCCCACATATGAGTTTCTCTTCAAATTACGACCAGATTTTCAGATGCAGCAGGAAACAGTCATTTTTCTGGTCTTTTATTGCAATTTTTTTGTGTTATTTTTTAAATTTATCCTCACTGAGACCAGCTCTGTATTTTCTGTTCTTTTTTGAATGCAATATTATGGCATCAGTCACTTTAAAAACTGAAAAGCTTCCCCAATTGTAAGTTCTTAAACATGCTATGCCTGTTGGGCATGAAGGATGGTTAAATGAGTCGAAACTTAAATTTTCATACTTAGACGAGAAATATCAGGTGTGAGTTTGGCAGTTTCCTTGGTTTAGGCTGATTTACGCTCCATTTACATTTGGGCGTATTCCAATGAGATACGCAGGAAATTTTGAATGTAACTTGACATCGGCAGAATGGGCGCATTTTTGGGTCTAACTTCCGGGTTGTGCCTGCAGAGGAAATTCCAGGCCGCTGAGGGCATCAGAGTTGGTTTGAAATAACACTGTGCTGTTGTACAAACGCTTCACAGGGCCGTGGACAGCTGTTTTTCTGCAGGTGTTAACCCGTTTATTTTAACTGAGGTAACGCCTCTGCTAAAATAGCAAACAAAGGAAATTTGTGCAAGTGCGTTTTAAGTGTTTGTCGACTAATATCACACAGCGTTATTTCAAGGCCCTGGTTCCTTTGCTGTTTTGTTATCCTGTGCTAGTGGCTAATGGCTTGTTCTTCCCTGTTTGCAGGTCTATGTTATCCTGATGATTCAGCTCTCCTTCACAGCTGGAGTTATTGCCCTGTTCACATTCTGGTAGGAGGTTATTGCTTCTGTCTTAACAGTGATGGTTTTTGGTTAAGCCAGTCTGTTGACTGACTTCACTGTGTCACTGCAATGTAACTGTGGAATATTGAAGGATCTGCTAGGGCAATAGTGAACGAGGAGATGTATTTATTGTGGTTTTGAATTGGATTCTAGACTTAATCATTGATAGTAGAATTTTTTTTCTCTCTGTGTTTAATTTTTTTTGTGGAATCGTCAAACTAAAGGGTGTTAGCACTGGGGGATGGAACACTTTTCTATTTCAGGTACCCAGTGTCGTGACGAGGTGATGAGTAAACCTCCCTCTGCCCATCTCCAACGATGTGCCTCAACTACAATGTCAGCAAAGTGTCCCCTACTGAATGAATGAGGAACAATGGGCGGGTAGCTGTGGGAGCTGGCAGAGGGGCGAGCAGGATAGCATGCATGTTCTTGTGGCATCTGTGATGATGAAGTGCCAAATTGGAGCAACTCAGTTTGTGGGCCTGAACCCACTTAGAACTGGGTTAAGACTACCCAAGCTCATTTGACATTGGGCCGCTGGAGATAGGAGACCTTCGTTACTTTATATGTGGTCTGGATTCAAACGCAAGCTCCAGAGGAGAAAGAAGAGTGTACCACCAAGTACTTATTGGCCACATTATTACATTGTTCACCACCCCCCCCACCCTTTCTTTTGGATTTCCTGACTGCCATACGGAGAAGGCACATACTTGACCTGCTCCCAAACCTCTACCAATGCCAGTCTAGAGCTGGTTGCTAGAAGGTGCTTGACTTCAGCCTGGCACAACTTGCCCTCCAATTTTTCCCTCCCCTCCCACACCATGAGCTACTGTCTGATATTTCCTCTCTTTCCCCACCCCCACACCAACACAACGGAGAATGTGAGCTGACAACGTGAAGCACCACAGGTGTATCTCCGCTACGGGAGAGCACACCTGACAATAACCTGAAAGTTGAATTCTCCGTCTTGTCTCAAGTCGTGTTAAATGATCTGGTCAGTATTCTTTCCTGGTTTAGCTTGACAATATTCAGCAGGCAGACACGGTCCCGTGCACCGAGGGAGCAGAGAATCGGGAGAGCAGAACCTGCGCCAATCTCGGTCAGGCCTGCAATTCAGCGCTTTTCTGCATTTCGCCAGCTGCGCCCATTTTGTGCACTTGCCTCATTTAGGCCTCAGACCTGACGCAAAAAGTGGTTAAATAAACGCCTTGCACAATCCCGCGCTATTTGTGTTTCCTCTTTTTTTTTCCTCTTGCGTCCATTTGGAATGGGAGCGAGGGAGGCACCATGGGGGAAGTCACTCTTAATTTGACTTTGTTTCTTGTTGTAACTGAAGCTTTTCAGTGGTTCTTTGGCATTTTTTTTCCATATTTGTGCAATTTTTCTGAGAAAATTTTGAGTTTTGTTTAACTCCTTAGCAACCAGCTTACCTTAAAGGGCCTCAAGTACAGTATTTTATGGTTGAGGTGATTAAATAATGAAAGACGGCAAGCCAGGGAGACCTGCAGGCACCAGACTCTATCTGCAAACTGTGGCATGTGCATATGCCAAAGAGCAAAAGGGGTAACTGTCTCGGCTTGCTCTGAGTCAGCAGGGCAGAGCTTTGCCATCTGCAGAAAGGGCACCAGCCAATTTGCAACATGGGATAGCTTCTGCCAGTGGTTGGCATGCTCACCACTGTCCTGAACCATTATGCCTGTGGCTCGATCCCAGCTAGCACTGCAATATCAGGTAATGTTCTGCCGACACTTGGACCAAACAGGTGACTGATGCGTCAGGCAGTATGGCCGGCACTTTCACTGAATCGCACGACACAGCTGCCCAATGTCGCGTTGCTGCTTCGTTACCCAAAGTACGGGGATTACTGACGATTGGGATGTGTTCAACCTGAAGCCTATCCTGGGTGTTGGTAAGCAACCATGTTTGTGCTACAATGTGAAGCCCTTGGAAGATGTTGAGTGTGGCACGGCTTTCAATTGTAAGTTGCATCTTGAATGTTTGCCCTGCTGAAGTATGGGTGTGCATGAGATGCAATGACCGAGCTGTAAGGTTGCGTGAGGGCTTGGTTTGGACTAGCAGTACATGTTGAACAGTTTGACACGCAATGCTTTGTGGCATGTAGTCTTGGGCCACCTACCTGGCGCATGGTATTGATACTTAAAGTGTGCCATCTGTGGGCAGTGTTGAGTCTGGCTCACCACCTCCTGGTGCACTACCATCCTCTGGGGAGGCATCCCTGTAGTGGCGAACAGGGCCACCCTCCTTGCACCCGCCTCATGGCGAAGGGAGCATCCCAAGCGGCATGCTCCCTTCGCCAGCCATCATACTGGTTGGGTACAGCACCATTCTGCCATCTGCCCACAGACTCCGTTCCTCACCTCCACGTTGGACTGTCCCTCCTTTTGGCCTCACCAGTCAATTCTTCCCATCCAACAATTTTTGGCCTTTTTAATCTTCATAATATATGTGGCCACTTACCTTTAAGCTGCTGCAGCCTTTTAATTTTGACCAGCAGGTCTTCAAGGGCTGCATGCTCTGGATTCATTGGGCCCACCCTTGATTACACTCCCTGTGCAAGACTCAAGTTGTGCAGGGAAAGTGTTTCAATGAGATTCACTGACTATTTAGCTGGGATCACTGAGAATATATTCATGTCAAGAAATATGGCATTTATTTAATCATCAAAGGTTTAGACTTCGTCTGATTACAAAGGGTCAGTTTTCAAAAATAATAACCATACTTGCATTTACGTACTGGGTTATGATGTAAAAATGTCTCAAAGCATTTCACGTAGTGAATTACCCGCTGCCATTTTGTGCACAGCAAGATCCCACAAACAGCAATGAGATGAACAATCAGTTAATCTTTTTTTCTGTGGTGTTGGTCAATGGAGCAATGTTGACCCAGGAGAACTCACCTGCTCTTCTTAGGAAAGTGCAATGGGATCTTTAACGTTCACTTGAAAGATAGGACCTCAATTTAAAGGGCAGCACTTCAGTCAATGTTGCACTCCCTTAATACTGCATTGGAGTTGGGCTCGAACCAACTTCCTTTTGTCCCAGAGGTGAGAGTTCAGCTGACAATGACCTTCTTTGTCAATTTGCTACTTTTCCCCCCACCCACACTTTTTAAAGCTTCCACCTCCACAAAGGGCACACAGTTTGCTCCTGAGTTAGTGAGTTTTTTTTCAAAAAATATACTTTATTCATAAAATTTGTAGCAATACATACAGTTGTCATATCACATTCGAATCGTATACAATACAGATTATACAATTTGCAGGTTACATCAAGTACAGTTCAATGAAACACATTGTACATAATTACAGTTCATGACACTCTGGGGTGTCTCATTGCATTACACTCAATACAGATTACTGATTACAGATTCATTACAGATACATCAATTTGAATTTTACATTCTGCCCGAGGGGGTTTTTCCCTGATTGCAGCCCCTCGGTATACATTGGCGGGAAGGCTCTAAACAGTTGCCTTTCCCCACAGAGCCTTTGCGGCGGCCGCACCCATCCTCAGTGCGTCCCTGAGCACGTAGTCCTGGATGTGCCAGTCTGCAACACTCGGTCGAGGACAGCTCCTTGCACTGGAAGACCAGCAGGTTTCGGGCAGACCAAAGGGCGTCTTTCACCGAGTTGATGGTCTTCCAGCATGAGTTAGTGATGCCATGAACTCACAGCTAATTTTGTCCTGACTTTGTGACTGACTGAGCAGTGCCAGTGAGAGAGACCTTCTCATCCCACTCTCTGCCAGGTCGAGGCGGGCGGGGGGGGGGGGCGGTCTTCCCTTGGACCATGAGACCGGTTATCCTACAATTAAAGCACGAATGTCTCCTGTATTTCCATTCCAGGTTGTGGCTAATTTCGCTCTGAAATTTTATTTCTTTCCTGTTTAGCGACCCTGTCAAGATTTACATCCAGGCACATCCTGGCTGGTATTGGGCTTCATAGTAAGTGTGAATTATTTGTGTCTCAATTCCTATGTCATCAATATGTGTGAAAATGTGTCTCCATACCTGTGTAGCGTGTGCGCGTATCTGCATGTTTGTATACTTTGTGTGTCTCTGTGTGAGTGTAAATGCTTATGTTCCACCTATGTGCATGCCCCATAGAGAAGACGGTGCACTACCTTTAAGGGGAAGCTAGATAAGTACATGAGGGAGAAAGGAATAGAAGGTTATGTTGATAGGATTAGATGAAGAGGGAAGGGAGGAGGCTTCTGTGGAGCATAAACACTGGCATAGACCTGTTGGGCCGAATGGCCTTTTAATTCTATGTAAACATTTAATAGCCCTGATTGCAGCCTCTTTAACACCTCTTTTCCTATTCACAGTGCTGTATTCTTTGTTACCTATATGACCCTGGCCTGCTGCACTGGACCAAGGTAATTCTATTTAGGCAGAGTTTTCCTTTAGTGAAACTGTGCACTATAGATTATACGACTCAATTAGCTATTCAAATGGTTAATATTGACGTATGATATGACTGGAAGGTGCATGGATTGTATATTTTTAATTCTTCTCTGCTTAATAAACCAGTGGTTAGTGTAATGAATGCCTGTGTATGGTTTATTCATGTGGAGGACATTTTGTGTGGCTCTGTGGAATTTTTTTTTGAAGTGACAGCTAAACCCAAACCCTAAATGATTTGAACTAACCCTGATTTGAATCACCGGTCCATGGCTTTTGTAGGCCTCAAAAAGATGAGGAGAACTCTGCCTTATAGCAGACCTCGGAGTTCCTAAAACAAGACTTTTTTTTTTCCCCACCCCGTCCCCAAGGCCAATTCCTTTTTTCATTTGGGTCAAGAAATAGTTGTCCATTTGAGAGTGCGAGATCAGTGAATTTACCTTTTATTTTGTGGGGGAGATTCTTCTGGGTCTGTGCCAGATGCATTGCGTGGTAAATATCGGAAAATCGGTAGGTCAAAGCACACGTCTGCAAAGGAACCTGCCCAATATTTCGATATTCCTTCGGCCCAGGTGTTCGTGCGCCTGGGCCCAGACCCAGGAAAATCTCCCCTTATGCCTTTCGCCTTGATAGTTATTTATTTTCTATAAAAGAAAATCTTGAATTTCTATAGCGTCTTTCAGGACGTCCCAAAGCACTTTATAGCCAATTAAGTACTTTTGAAGTGTAGTCACTGTTTATATTTGTTCATGGGATGTGGGCGTCGCTGGCAAGGCCGGCATTTATTGCCCATCCCTAATTGCCCTTGAGAAGGTGGTGGTGAGCCGCGTTCTTGAACCGCTGCAGTCCGTGTGGTGAAGGTTCTCCCATAGTGCTGTTAGGAAGGGAGTTCCAGGATTTTGACCCAGCGACGATGAAGGAACGGCGATATATTTCCAAGTCGGGATGGTGTGTGACTTGGAGGGGAACGTGCAGGTGGTGGTGTTCCCATGTGCCTGCTGCTCTTGTCCTTCTAGGTGGTAGAGGTTGCGGGTTTGGGAGGTGCTGTCGAAGACTGTTGTGACGTAGGAAACATGGCAGCCAATTTGCGTACAGCAAGGTCCCACAAACAGCAATATGATAATGACCAGATAATCTATTTTTAAGTGTTGGTTGAGGGATAAATATTGGCCAGGACATTGAGCCAATGGCTTATCTGTATCTTAACTCCAACTAGCTGCCTTGGTTCCATTACCCTTAATACCCTTACCTAACAAAAATCTATCATAGAGTTATACAGCATGGATAGAGGCCCTTCGGCCCATCAATCTGAGTTTTGAATTTTCAATTGACCCCCAGCCTTAACAGCTTTTTGGGGGAGAGAGTTCCAGATTTCCATTACCCTTTGTGTGAAGAAGTGCTTCCTGACATCACCCCTGAACGGCCTAGCTCTAATTTTAAGGTTATGCCTCTTTGTTCTCCCCCCACCAGAGGAAATAGGGTAGATAGTTTTTCTCTCTATCACCTCCTTTAATCATATTAAACACCTCAATTAGATCACCCCTTAAGGAGGAATCCTGGGGGAAGTTTAAAGGTCACTCCACCCCTTCCAAGGCTCTTTTTTTGGTGACCTCTCAAACGGGTCCCATTGATAACATATACAATGCTGCCACATGGAGTAAACATCACATGTTTACTAAACGTTACTGTCTAAATTGAACTGTCGCACTCTTTTAGTAGATCTACCCTGACTGGTGGTGTTATGGTTGCTACCCGGGGCCTTGCCCTTCCCATTTTTGTATTACTTTGACATACTCCCAGGCTGATATAAAGTGAAGATAGACTACCTACCTGGTAGGGCTGCTTTATTGTTTGAACGGTATGCACAATGATCACCTCAAACTGTCCCTAGGATTGCCAACTGTAGTTGGACATATTCCTGGAGGTGTCATCACATGACCACCTGCCTCCCACTGCCCCGCCCCCACACTGCTGCCATTGGTTGTCCAACATGCCTAGCCAATTGGAAAGTGAACAGACTCTTCATTACCTGATTGGAGTGATTCTTGACCGTCAGACAAACAGCCTTTTTTTCTCATCTCCAATATTTTTATAACCAATAAACAAGTGTTCAAAGATTTATTTAAAAAAAAAAACACTTTTTTTAATGCCCGTATGATTTTTTTTTTTCCCCCCTGCCTCACAGCAGTGGCCTAGAGATTTGTCTTTAATTCCTGGAGACTCGGGTTGGCAACCCCCTCCGTCCCCCAGATGCTTTGGAGGGCCGTAGTTTGTTAGTTTCAGTTTAACTTCAAGTTAAAATGAACTTGCGCAGTGAGGTCGTGGAGCTACGTACAACACTGGTTTCCCCAGAACCTATTAAGCCCGGTCTTACTCCTTCAATTTGTGGAGGGTTCATATCATTCAAGAAGTGAAGGCACCCTAGCAGGTAGAACATAAGAACATAAGAAATAGGAGCAGGAGTAGGCCAATCGGCCCCTCGAGCCTGCTCCGCCATTCAATAAGATCATGGCTGATCTGATCCTAACCTCAAATCTAAATTCATGTCCAATTTCCTGCCCGCTCCCCGTAACCCCTAATTCCCTTTACTTCTAGGAAACTGTCTATTTCTGTTTTAAATTTATTTAATGATGTAGCTTCCTGGAGCAGCAAATTCCACAGACCTACTACCCTCCGAGTGAAGAAGTTTCTCCTCATCTCAGTTTTGAAAGAGCAGCCCCTTATTCTAAGATTATGCCCCCTAGTTCTAGTTTCACCCATCCTTGGGAACATCCTTACCGCATCCACCCGATCAAGCCCCTTCACAATCTTATATGTTTCAATAAGATCGCCTCTCATTCTTCTGAACTCCAATGAGTAGAGTCCCAATCTACTCAACCTCTCCTCATATGTCCACCCCCTCATCCCCGGAAGCAATCTTTCCTGTTTGTCATGTTCTTCCGGACAGAAGTGACGTCTCCTGGTCCTTGGACAGTAGACCGTCGCAAGCAACAAACCAAACTTCCTTTGTTGTTCTTAAAGGGGATTGTCCCGATATCATGAACCTGGAAGGCCCCTGCTCCCCTACCTTGCATTATGTGCAGTAGACACAGTGACAGTTTCTCATGGAATTAAAAGTCGTTGCATTACAGATTTACAGTGGCAAAGCTTTGCCAAACAACTTGTCGCACCCCTTTAAGAATTTAAGCTGTTGACAAACTGTAACAGTTAACCTACAACTTTGCTTCTGTGTGTTACAGGAGGTATTTCCCATGGAACCTGATCCTCCTGAGCATTTTTGTAAGTATTGTGGTTCGAAGTATAAAAGAATCCTTTTGTTTCCGTGCCTCCCTTTCTTTACAGTTAATTGTACCCTGTGTTACCTACGACCACCTTAGTAGTATTTCATACACTGATAGACTGCACACCACAAGGAAGCCCACACTTGTATGGATATCATGGGAGAGCTGGGAGCCATTTGGAGACCTATACTTGTCTGAGATGATGAGTAACTGCTCTTCTCTCAGCAAACGTGTCCTAGCCTCAAATCTCAGCTCCTCGATTCCAGCGGTTTTACTGCGTACCTGATTCACTCTGTACCTGCAGAGGAGTTGGCACCATACTTATCGATCTGCAGTGTGCTGAGACGATGGGAATTTGGGTTGGAACTTGGGATAGGGACCCTGTTTTATTGTGAAACCGCTAAATGAGCTGATTTTCCTGGCTTGGAACTCCTGGTGCTACTTTTCTCAGCAACTCTGTTCAATGTCAGGATATCGAACTAAAACTACCGAGAGGTATGATTTGGCACTGAGATGTACGTGAGCAGTACTGTACCAGCTGGGAGGGAACTATTGGGTTTTACCAGGATGTGGGTGTTGCTGGCAAGGCCGGCATTTATTACCCATCCCTAGTTGCTCTTGAGAAAGTAGTAGTGGGCCCTCTTCTTAAACCAAGTCTAGTTATTCTTTGTGATGATTTGATACAACTGAGTGGATTGCTAGGCCACTTTGGAGTGGTGACTAAGAGTTGCTATGGGACTGGAGTCACAAATGGACCAGACCGGGTAAGGACGGCAGTGAACCAGTTGGGTTTTCACGACAATCTGACCGCTTCATGATCACTTTTACTGACACCAACTTTTTATTTCCAGATTTTAAAAGTTAAATTCAAATCCTCAAACTGCGATTTGAACTTGCCTTCATCTAGATTACGAGTCCAGTAACATAACCACGACACTACCATACCCATGAGGAAAGACCAAAAGAAATTCTTCAATCTTGAATGTAGACCATTGAGAGGGACCTTTATGAGAACATACGAAATAGGAGCCATTCGGCCCCTCGAGCCTGCTCGGTCATTCAATCAGATCATGGCTGATCTTCAACCTCAACTCCTCTTTCCTGCCCGATCCTCTTTTTGTGCCATAACTTTCTATGATTCTGTCGGACCAAGTGCTGGAAAGTGGGATTAAGCTGGATAGCTTTTGTGGCCGGCACGGATACGTTGGGCTGAATGGCCTCCTTCTGTGCCGTAACTTTCTATGATTCTTTCTATTCTATCCCCATATCCCTTGATTCCCCTAGAATTCAAAAATCTATCTATCTCAGCCTTGAATATATTCAACAACTGAGCATCCACAGCCCTCTGGGGTAGAGAATTCCAAAGATTTACAACCCTCTGAGTGAAGAAATTCCTCCTCATCTCAGTCTTGAATGGCCACCCCCATATCCTGCAACTATGTCCCCTAGTTCTAGACTCTCGAGCCAGGGGAAACAACCTCTCAGCATCTACCCTGTCAAGCCCCCTCAGAAACTTGTATGTTTCAATGAGATCACCTCTCATTCTTTTAAACTCCAGAGAGTATAGGCCCATTCTACTCAACCTCTCCTCATAGGACAACCCTCTCATCCCAGGAATCAATCTAGTGAACCTTCGTTGCATCGCCTCCAAGGCAAGTATATCCTTCCTAGAGGTATATAAAATATTAACTGCTATAGAAAGATGAACTGGAACACTATTTCAGGATCTGGCATAAATGTGGAATGAGGGGACACAGGTTGAGTCTGACAAATGGCAAATTTAGGGCTGATGTCAGGAAGTTCTTCATGAAAAGAATGATTGATACATGGAATGGACTTCTGAGTGTGAGAGTGGAGGTGGAAACTCTGGAATCCTTTGAGACAGATATGTGATGAGGATACTGCAGAATTGTCCTATATGTGTGAGCTGAGATGGCTCGGATTGCCCATCCTCATCTTGTGACGGTGATGGTGAGTTGAAACCCTGTCAGGAATTGAGGGAGGCTCAAGGCAGCAATTCAAAACTGGGCTGGAGAAACCGCCACAGAGTACCAGTGACCAAGAGAATGCAATTTATTGTGTGAAATCCTCCAAACGCCAAATAATACATTTTCAATAAATGCACCAATAGTATACACACATATCCCTTGGTATATGGCCTTTGCTGCTTTTTATCAATATATTAGGACCAATATGGTGTCATTTGATTACCAATCAAAGCAGACCTCATCGGGAGTGTACATCTGGTCTCTGTGTAGCATTAACCAATGATGTTTCTAATCACTCTCTGCAGACGCTGGCCATGTCTTACATGACGGGAATGATGTCAAGGTATTACGATAATTAGTCATGACAACCATTTCATTCTCTTGTGTCTTGTTATTAACTGCTTTCCTTTGTTTGTGTTTAACTTTTCTAAAGACCGCCAGTTTTGCATGCATGCTTGGATTTATTTCAAGGTATTTTTAAAAAAAAATATTTTGACCAATTCTTGCTTTGGTCTGGTTGAAGTGAATGCTTGTTGATCAGGAAATCTTTTTTTTTCCCTCTCCACCCCGCCCTGATTTGCTATGAAATATAAATTGAACAACAGTCGGCTGTGTGATTGTTTAATTTTGGTGGCTTTCCATTCAGTAAAGAATTGTCAATTTATCAGATTAACTGAAACAAGCTGGAGAATTCAAAGCTGAACTGTGAACCAATTCTTAAAGGGGCCGTACACCATCACAGTCTGAAAACAAATCGGAAGATAGTACTGGGTATAACAGGTTATGTAGAATATTGCGCACGATTTTGTACAGGAATAGAAAGCCCTTAACCTCTGATTAATGCAAAAAGCACACAGCCCCTATTCCAGCATTTTATAATGTTCCTTCGATTGACAATAATTAACCGCAATGAGGGATGATGAGCTATTTCCACTAGTCGGTGAGTTGGTAACTAGAGGCAATACATTTAAAACCATCACTAAAAGGGTGAAGTGAGAGGTTAGGAGAATTTTTTTTTTTATGCAGAGGTTAGGACCTATATTGCCTAATGTACATTGTCTCCCTGTACCCACGCCATTGAATTTAAAATCCTCATCCTTGTCTTCAAATTCCTCCATGGTCTTGCTCTGCCCGATCTCTACAATCTCCTCCAGTCCTATATCTTCTGCCCCACCCCAAACACCAATACACCGTTCCTCTGACTCTGGCCCTTTGTGCATTCCCCCTCTCTTTGCCCCACCATTGGTGGCAAAGCCTTCAGCTGTCTAGGCCCCACACACTGGAAATCCCACCCTAAACCCCATCTATATCCCTCTTCTCTCTCCACCTTTTAAAAACCTATGTTTTTGACCAAGCTTTCAATCGCTCCCTCCATGATTCAGTGTCCATTCTCATCTATCTCCAAGGTGAAACATCATGGGACATTTTTATGTTAAAGGTGCTTTTATAAATACAACTTGTTATTGCCATGAAAACACCAAGTATTCATCTGCTAATATCATCAACAATAATTTTTTTCTTCTGTACAATATCATAGATTGGCTCTTAGGAAATCATAGTGGAAAAAATCATTTACCCCCCTATTTGCCTGGAAAGTGACTGATTGATTGATTGGTTGATTGATTTCTATGGCTTTGTATAGTATGCACTGGCAGTGTGCCCCTCAGAGCAGTGTTGTTTCCCTGGTTTGCATTAATGAGCTGATCACATCCAGGACAGTGGAAGGGGCACTATCCTGTGTGTCCCTGGGTTAGGAACAAACTGGCCAGGGATCTTGCTCCTGACCCTTGCTGGAAGTGCACATGTGCAGACACTGGGTGTGTAGATCAGTTCGACAAGGCAATCAATACAGTGGCATCAATAATTTTAATGATCAAGCACAATTAGTTACACACAGTAACAAGGCAGTAGTACAAAAGATCCTTTGGAGAACAGGCGATCATGTCTTAAAACTGTCTGCCCCTTTGTTCTTTGCTCCTGTTCTGCCCTTCCCCCGTAAGGCCAGTTTTTTTTCATCAGAAAATGACCACTCTGATGAGATACTTAAGGACGACCAGTGCCTGTGCAACCGTACTCCAGCAAAAAGTCTTCAGGAGGGGAGAAAATTGTTGAGATAGGGGAATCGTACTTGCAATTTCAGTAATGGTTGAAATACCTCATTGAACCCTTGTTTTACCACCTCTAGATGCTGTAGTGATAGGCAGAATTCATACATTTAGACTGTAGTTTCTATATGTTAGTGTGTATGTATGTAGGTGTGTGTGTGTGTGTATATATATATATATATATATTATAATTTTTTAAAATAATTTGGAATGTTACTTTCTGGTACTCACCTGCAGATTAAATGCTGGTAATCTTCCACTGATTTATCACAAATGTAATCTCAGTGAGGATGTCATTGGACATCTACTGAAAGGATTGTTCAGGCCAATGCTAAGTTTGAGTCTGTCACTTGGTATATTATTGTTTCAGATTGAGTCATGTGACAAGTACATCAGATGCTTAACTGTCTGGGGACCATGATGTCACCCATTGCCATTAGACATCTGTTCAGGTGGATGATGAAAGGAGTTCCTCTTGATGATGGCTATTGTGCACGATATTGCATCAGCCCGAGTCCTCAGGTGGCTGCATCAATACTGCAGATTGAACTCCAATCCCATAGATATCATGTGGGGCATGGGTAGATCTTTTGGGATGGTGTCACCACTTCTTAAGACCCGCGAACTCCTACAAAGTTGCTTGTGGCCTGAGATGGTCCTATAGGTTCTCCCTATCTACTCCTTCTGTCTCATATCTTACAATCACTGTCTTGAATGTTGCATCTTACCTTTCCCCCTCCACTTCTTCAGATTGTCAGCTTTTTGTCCCTGTTTGCCCTGCTCTCCATTCGTCGCGCCATCCGGCACTGACTTATTCTTTCCTGAGGTCTCAAACTGTGGGACTCTTTCCTCCCCTGGTCGTCCTTTCCTTCTACACTCCACGGGCTTTTAAAGCCCAGGCTTGGTGTCACTTAACCACCACTTCCTGACGTGTCCTGCCTTCCTTCCGACCCTCTTAACCTTGGGGTCCTACACTGTGGGACTTGGTCTTTTGACTGGGTTTCTGAATAAAAGAAAGGGATGGGCTATGGAGATTAGTACTGAGGCTATTTAATCAAACCACAGACCACTGATCTGCACCGTATCAGATACAGAACATAAAAGAAAACATAAAACAGGAGTCATTGACTTTGTATCAAAGATAAAGATCTGTATTGATTTTTAAAAATGTTATTTTCCAGCTACTACAATACAAAATCTGTCCTCCTTTGCTTCGCCATCACAGCACTGGTGTGTTTTGCAGTTACAATATTCAGCTTTCAGACCAAGGTAAGCTGGGGTAGTCAGGCCTGCTGGAGCTTTCTAAGCGTTCAGTCTCCCGATGTCCTTATAGCCCAGGTATTCAGAATCTGCGGAACTGGAAAGACATTGAGGGGGGAATTTAACCCCCAAGAATGGGTGGGTTGGGGGCGGGTGGGAAGTTTTAAAAAAATATATAGATTTTTTTTTTCCAGTGCGACCGCAGCCCAGCTCCAATGCGCCCACTTCCGGGTATAATGGAGGTGTGTTTGGATGTGTACAAGTAACCTACTCGCTGGAGGAGGGTCCATAATTGGAGCAGGCAAGCGGGTACTTATGGGAGCAATTTACCCCATTATGAGACGTTAAATTCAATTTAAAAACACCTACTTAAGAAACCTTCGAATTTAACACCTCCAGCACGGGTTTCCCAGGGCTCGAGAATCTTGCCAGTGAAACGAACGCGAGAAGGCCCGGATCATAAAGTAAGTGCCTTTATTGTACTGCTTGTGGGCCAGGAGGAGCAGGAGTACTTCCCCGCGGCTCACCAAGCTTACCTTTTTATACACCCTGTGATCGGCTCCATCACTATGACCGACTTCCCCAACACACCTCCCCAAACCCCATAGACTGGGATCCCTCCCTAAACCTCTCCGCCTCTCTACCTCTCTCTCCTCCTTTAAGTCGCTCCTTAAAACCTATCTCCTTTGACCAAGCTCTTGGTCACCTGTCCTAATATCTCCTTCTGTGACTCAGTGTCAAATTTTGTTTGATAATCGCTCCTGTGAAGCACCTTGGGATGTTTTACCACATTAAAGGCAGTATATAAATGCAAGTTGTTGTTGTTTACTCCCGTACATACTGTAACAAGAAAGGGAGAAGCCGACAGTGAAATATATCAACGATAATGCTTCACTTTTGTCACATCCATGATTCCTCACATGCTGAATTGTCAATATGAACCATGCCATTATGGAAGCCAGGCACGTCTACACAGGGGAAGTGAAAATGTGGGCTAATGCACTCTGTCCTACTATGGAGCACCACCTAGTGCCTGGTCACAGAACAGCAGAGGCTTGAGAGAGGTTTGGGCACTTGTCCACTGTTCCTGTCAGGGATGGTACATTGGTGGGTACAAATGTTACATTGGTGGGTACAAATGTTACATTGGTGGGTATAAATGTTACATGGTGGGTATAAATGTTACAATAAAAACAGAAAATGCTGGAAATACTCAGCAAGTCAGGCAGCATCTGTGGGGAAAGAAACAGAGTTAACGTTTTGACGAAAGGTCGTCGACCTGAAACGTTAACTCTGTTTCTTTCTCCACAGACGCTGCCTGACTTGCTGAGTATTTCCGGCATTTTCTGTTCTTTTTTCAGATTTCCAGCATCCGCAGTAATTTTCTTTTGACACATGTTATGATGGTGGGTACAAATATTACAATGATAGGTGGGGGGGGAAATGGGAAATAAAACTTTGATTTAAGTCTCTGCTTCAAGTTAATTTTAACTTGTTCTGAACCCAACCCACAGAGCTGATAACCAAGATTTTCTTTTTGCAGTTTGACTTCACCTCCTGCCATGGGGTCATGTTTGTGCTCCTGATAGTCCTTTGCATCAGTGGCTTTGTCCTGGTGATTTTGCTGCCATTTCAATATGTAAGTAAACTCCTCCGACCTTCCACACAAAAATAATTGACTGCCGCACCTTTCCAATGGGGGCCTGTGAAATGCTCCGCATTAAACTCTGTCTGATAAGTATAGCCCAAAAAAAAATCAAATATATTTTAAAACCGAGTGACTATTAACACCACAGTTGTCCTATATCACGCACCCGACTCAGATTAAGGTTAGGGATTAGGGTTTAGGCGATGTGGGGATTGTTAGCGCGCTGCGTTGTTAGATCTGAGCTGACACGTGCAGTTATCGCTGCGTTGCCTGCAGAAACCGCTATTGACACCTTGGGGAAATGCCAGAAACCGCCATTGACAATTACCATTGACGCTAAATGCATCTATTTTTTTTAAAAAGCAAGAGGTCATGACTGATGCTGTTGTTTTGTATTTCAGGTCCCCTGGCTTCATGCTGTTTATGCAGTGCTTGGCGCTATCATTTTTACAATGGTGAGTTATTCGCGGAGGACTTTTACTTTGCAGTTCAGATTTTGGACTCTAGCCCTCCCGTCCCTCCGCACCCCCCCAGTTTAAATTCAGGAAATCTGACCGCTGCTCACAAGATCTAGGGAAAAAGTGGGTCTCCATTGCTGCTGGAACAAGGTAAGTTTAGTGTTTCTCCAGCCATCAGCTGCACTATGTGTGTCGTTGGCTGCACTTTTTTATAAGTCTGTACTGGAGTCTTCTCCATCAGTGCACGTTTGGTTTTGAGGGCAGGCAGGCTACTGACAGGAGGTGCTAGACAGCAGTGTCTATCAGGTGTCAGCTATGGCTCAGTTGGTAGCACTCTTGCCTCTGAGTCAGAAGGTCCTGGGTTCAAGTCCCACTCCAGAGACTTGAGCACAAAATCTAGGCTGACACTTCAGTGCAGTACTGAGGGAGTGCTGCACTGTCGGAGGTGCCGTCTTTCACATGAGACGTTAAACCATTAACGCCCTTTCAGGTGGATGTAAAAGATCCCTTGGTGCTTTTCAAAGACGAGCTGGGGTGTCCAGGCCAATGCTTGACCCTCAATCAACAACTAAAAACAGATGATCTGGTCACTTATCTGTTTGCGGGAGCTTGCTGTGCGCAAATTGGCTGCCGCGTTTCCTACATGACAACAGTGACAACACTTCAAAAAGTACTTAATTGGCTCTAAAGCGCTTTGGGACGTCCTGAGGTTGTAAACGCAAGTCTTTTATTTTCTTCTTTCTAATCGGCATGCAAACTGGTAATTACTTTAGCTCCTGCAAAATCTAAACGGATACCACAGAAAAAGACCATTCAAATACCAGCGTGTATTGTGTTTATTCTCCTCCAGTTCCTGGCCTTTGACACGCAGCTTCTGATAGGGAATCGCCGGTACGCGATCAGCCCTGAGGAATACATCTTCGGGGCACTAAACATCTACCTGGACATCATTTACATCTTCACCTTCATGCTGCAGATTTTTGGCTCCAGCAGAGAATGAGTCGGTCAGAATGAACCACCTCCTCTGCTTGAGATCGACCGCAAGACGGACAAATAGCAGTACAGCAGCAGCTAGAGTTACAGCAAGTGAAAGGACCCAATCTCCTCCAGCTTGCACAGTGACTTATTTGCATTGGAATTATTTTGTTACCATACAGTGAATCTAGTATAAGGTGGACAAGCTTATAGGTAGAAGCATGACCGCATATACTAGTGCATTTTGGGCTTTTCTCGTGCAGATTTTCTGGTTTCAGTTTTTGAGTGGAACACAACCAATATACTTGCTTCTTTGAATTAGAGTGCAGTTTGAGCCAGCAGCCAGTGATCAAAGCTGAGCTTCCCTTTTTCTTTCCTCAGATTTTAATTTAATTTTTAAAGGGTGCATAGCGATATCTATAAATGCCTTGGTCAGAATTTTCAAACAGTGTTTGCTGGCTGAGGGGGTGGTCCCCAGATCTAGGCTGCTCTGTAACTGGTCACTGGGAGGTGCATGCGTGGGAGGTCCAGGGGTTAAAAATGTTACCTCTCCCCAACAATTCCTTGTGGGGAACGGGTAGGTCACACCAGGGTAGTCTTGTGCATTTTTAAGTGTCCGCTAGACCCGAGTCGGGGGGCAACACTCGAGCCTCTCGAGTCAGAAGGTTGTGGGTTCAAGTCCCACTCCAGAGACTTGAGCACATAATCCAGTTCCGACACTTCAGTGCTGCACTGTTGGAGGTGCCGTCTTTCAGTTGAGAGGTTAAACCGGGGCCCCGTCTGCCTGTTCAGGTCGACGTAAAACTATTTTTCGAAGAAGAGCAGGGGGGTTCTGGCCAATATTTATCCCTCAACAAACATCACTTAAGAACGGGTTATCAGATCATTTATTTCATTTGCTGTTTGTGGGACCTTGCTGTGCGCAAATTGGCTGCTGCGTTTTCCTAAATAACAACAGTGACTGCACATCAAAAGTAATTAAAGCATTTCAGGATGGCTTGAGGATGTGAAAAGTGCTATATAAATATAAGTTCTTTCCTATTTGCCATCTCTGGGGTAGCTTGAGGCCTGGGACGACAGGAGAGATCCCTGCCTGCCCTCTTGGTACACTGTGGACAGGGAACAGGAAAATAAAAACTTGGCGCAAGTTGGGGAGATGATAAAGCTGCGTTATACTTACTGCTGACAGCCTGTATTGAAAGTTGACTGTTTGTATTAGATTTGCTGCTTAATAGTCAAGAGAAAAGTATTTTTAGACTGCCTGAATTATCAATAATCTACTGTAACATTAGTGATAAATACTACCCATTTACAACCGACACTGGATTTGAACCGTTGTTGTCTCAAATTACCAGCACAGGCACGATGGGCAGACTGGCTCCTTCTGTGCTGTAACTTCTACGATTCTATGTGCACAGAATAAACTCTGCTTAGCTGCACGTGCCGAACCTGGACCAGCATTAAGAATAAAATGGTCACCAAAAATCCAGACCAAGTGATAATGATGCTCGTCGCAGGACATGAATAATGTGTCCTCCTGCTCCCTGCATTATCTGCCCGAAAAAAGGGGTGGGCAAGAGGGGGAAATCACCTCAATCGACAATGGGAATTGGCAGATAATTCAGAGTCCCCAAATTGTGATCTTGCAGCAAAGACTCTTGGCCCAGGAATGAAGATGAAAAACATACCAACGTGCAATATTGACGGGCAGCTAAAGACCAGCTGGTCCATCAAGCCCCACACCGTGATGGCCAGAGCATCATGACTAAACACTTGTTCCACCCAACCCCGCAGGCATGTAATCTCCTGGGAGAGGCAAAAAAAACCAAGGGAAAAAACCCAGTGTGATCGAAACCAGTCCAGGAGATCACCTGGTCCAAGTGTTATCTAAAATGTATGAAACAAGTAACAAAAGAAACAGTGTTTTATTCACCAAGAAAAGGAGATGAAATCCAGATACTAAAAGAAGCTTTGCAACGAGGGCTCACACAAAGCTTCGGCCTATGAAAATTCTGGCAACAATCAAGGCAGCAGATAATGGAGGTATCATTATGTATACATCAAATAAATACTGGGACAGATGAAAGTAATCCTTTTTTGGCAAAGGAACAAGTTGGAGATTCTAATTTAGACATTGAGTGCAGACATTCAGACAATTTAGATATTCAGCCTTTTGCCCTCTGTCGGGCTCCTGATTTTTCTTCTTCCTTTTTAAGTCACATTTCCTCAGAAAGTGCTTTTTAGTTCAAGAGATTCATGCTCTGAATAGAGAACAGTTTACAGTTCTAGATCTGCATTTCTGGTTTCATTTTGCTTTTATATTCCTTTATTTTTGGTTCCTGTATTCTCTGATTGACAAATGCTGGCTCCAGTGCGAGGTATCTCCACAGGGTGGTTTACGTTGGGGTGATTGACTTGCAAATTGGGACCATTGCTTAAAAATAGCTAAAGAACCAGGAGGATCATGGCCTATCCAGGACAAGGGGACATAACATTAAAATCGGAGCCAGGCCGTTCAGGAGAGAAGTTAGGAAACACTTCTTCACGCAAAGGGCGGTAGAAGGGAGGAACTCTCTCCCATAAAGAGCAGTAGATGCTAGCTCAATTAATAATTTTAAATCTGAGATCGATTTTTGCTAGTCACGGGTATTAAGGGATATGGAGTTAGGGTACTGGTCACCCATGATCTCATTGAATGACGGAAGAGGGTCAAGGGGCTGAATGGCCTCCTCCTGTTCCTATGTCCACAATATCCGTGACCCCAGTTGTTTTAGGAGTTCAATTTTTTTTTCAAAGCGCAGACCCTCTGATTTCTGTTTTTGTTGTACCCGGCTCGCCAGCATGACTGAGGGGGCATTGAGTAAAGTCTCCTCAGCCATGCCAGCTAGGCTGCACACAATTGGGCATTCTGGCTTCCTCTGAAACATGAAGCACTGCTGTATGCATTCCGGAGGGAGCTCAAGTGGGGCAGGTGGTGAGGTTGGTACAACCTAACCATGTTGTCTACCAACCCTAGGGATCCAAATCAAACTCGTGGCTTTCCCAGTTTATCCCCCTGTTCAGAATATTTTTGCTCTGTTTACTTCACCTCCGACCTGTATCACTCTTCAATTGGCATCTTTTATGTTGGGTTCCCAGCTCCACATTCTTTGCTCCAAGTCTTTCTGGCTTTGCAGTACTTCTTGGCAGAAGAGAAGGTGATAACATGGTGCCAAAGACCTGCCTTAATCTTCAGTTGGAGGTTTTCACCGCTCTTGATTCCCAACATTGTAAGCAGGATTGTTAAATGGCCAGGACCCAGTGGATCAACTGTAGAAGCATCAGCTGAGCCATGTGACTGGCATGGTGGAGGTGAGTATGAGTGCAGCAGGAGTTTTGCATTCATCTCTTAAATGCATAGCTTACAGCGAAGGCTGGAAAGGACGTCTTCGACAGTGTCCTCGTGGTCAGTGGGTCTGGAGGGTGGCAGCATTTCTTCGATGAGGAAGGTGGGAGTGTAAGCAGTGCCACTTGGGTCCAGTATTTGGGCGTATCATCTGAGCTGACACTTCAGTGCAGTACCGAGGGAATGCTGCCTTCTCAGAGGTGCCGTCTTTCAGATGCGATGTTATTCTGTGATAAACTGAGGCCCCATCTGCCTGTTCAGTTGGATGTAAAAGATCCCATGGCACGACTCAACGAAGAGCAGGGAAGTTCTCTTGGTGTCCCGGCCAACATTTAACCATCAACCAACACCACCGGAAACAGATTCTCTGATCACTTATCTCATTGCTACTTGAGGGAGCTTGCTGTGCGCAAATTTCTGCTGTGTTTGCTTACATAACAACAGTGACTACACGTCAAACATAATTCATTGGTTGTGAGGTGCTTTGGGACTTCCTGAGGATGTGAAAGACACTATATAAGTGCAGTTTAGGGAGCTTACTTCCCACCTTTTTTGTTGCTTTTCTGGGAGGCGTGGTGTTGGGCAGCTGTACATTCTGTTCTTGGCTGGTTTTCTAGACTCCGTAGGAGCAATTTCGGACGTCTGGGTGCAAAGCTGACGCCCTATGCAGTTTGCTGGGCCATGGGGTCACCAGGAGACCCACCATCCTTCATCTTGATATGCACAAAGAATCTTAATATTTTGATCAGAGTAAGACTGAACAAATAAGTCAGCACTGAAATAAAATAAATGGGAGTGACTGAATCTAGCACAAAAAAAATTGAAGCCAAGGATATTCCAGCCTCCGATCTGAAGAACTAAATATTATGTAAATAGCCTGATATGTTGACAATACAAGGTGGATCTCGAGCAATGGGGATTTTAGCTGTCTTTGTTCAATCATACGAGAGCTAGTCCGTGAATTATGTTTGAACAGGTGTGAAGTCCTTTTAGAGCTATGCTAAGGCATAAATCTGTTTTATGAAAGCAGGGTAGATCTCCACAATGCCAACAGATGCTGCTTGTGTGTGTTTTCACTTCATAAGGTTTTATGGGGATTACAATTCATGTCTTCCTGTATGTAGAAGGATGAAGTAAAGCTCACAGTTAAAGGTCCTTCCTTACGAAACAAACAGAATTCCATCTGATTAGGTTGCTAGGACAACACGTGACTAATCCCATGATTATTCAATACATGTTCACTCTTTAAATTCATTATTTTCTTTCTGAATATTTTAATTTTCTGTATGTTCTCAACCTGTGATTTAAGTCAGTTATTTGTGATACCATGCAACGTAACTAGTCAACATAATACTGTGCAAAGTAACATTGTGATATTGTGGATCTTAACATATTAATCTAGGCTAGACACATGCAACGTAACATACTGTTCCAGATCAGTGCAATACAAAGCAGCTTAACATCCTCTTCTTCACCAGCCTTATGCCACACACTATAGTGAAGAGCCCTCCCCTTCCTTTTCAACCTGGAGTTGGATTTTTCTATTATTGTCGATTGTAAAGCCTCACCTGCACTGATTAAAACCTCAATGGGCTGAATTTCCTTCTGGCTTGTGTGTCGTCACCCTATATCTTGAAATCTAAAGAAATGTTTACTTTCAATGAAATCATACCCCTTTTGTGCGATTTACTTACCAAAGCTGTCTTTGAAAGCAGTGGAAAAATGAAATTCTTTGACAGAATTGAAAAGCTGAGGAAAAATTGAGGGTGGGTAATCTATTGTTGTCTGACCTGCTGCATTTTGTTGCATTGAAATTTAAAATGATGATTCACACATGAATTGTGACTCCATGATAAGCATTATGTGTTTTGAAACATTAGCAGGAATCAAACGATGAATGTAGGTTTGAATGTCATGAAAGAGAGAGAGAGAAAGAGAAGGACCTTCGTGATTCATAGAAGCAATTCAGTAATGAACTGGGTCATTGTTGTATTATTTCCTTTGCTGAATTGTGTAGATATAATTTATTAGGGGTCTACAAATGGATTGACTTTCTTTGCTGCTGGTGTTATTTTCCTGGACTGAGTGTACTGGTGAGCACTGTGCTGATACAGGAAAATGCTGTGCAGATGTAACTTCAGCTGTTTTACATCACAGCCCACATCATTCAACAAAAGGGACATGGCCTCTTTAAGAGTCAGAGATACACTTGTTGGTAGCATTGAATCAGTAGCTTGAATTTAGTGTTCAAAGGGCACTGCTTTTATTAAAAGTGGTTTGTTAACCTTCTATCATTTGTTTGCAAACATGCAACACAATGATGTGAATAATATTGAGCAACCAAAATGAAAGGCCAAGGATGAGGTGAAGGACTAAGGCCCGTGGTGCAGGACAGCACTAAGGTTGAAAAAAGTGTGATGGAAGCGGAGGTAAATTGAGACGTAGTCATTAGGTGACGCCAAGCTTGGGTTTTGAAAGTCTATAGATTGTAGGAGGAGGGAGTAGATTGTGGGAGGTAAGGAGTTCCATATCTTTGAATTCCTAGGAAAGCATAAGTTGAAGTAGGAGAATGTGCTATAGTGATTTGAACTAAAATGGTTTGCCAAACGATTTTTCTTGAAGACAGTTTTCAAGATGTACTGAGATGTGTATCATAGAATCTTACAGCACAGAAGGAGGTATAATGCTCCTGTCCTTTATAAAACAGCATATTCTCTGATTTACCATGAGTATGGGATATCTGCTAGTTCTAAACAAAATTTTTGTGCGAGTGCCAGGCAAACCATTTTAATTTAATGTTGGGCCAGTTGGCACAAGAACAAATTAAGAATCGACCCTAAACATACACCTAAAAGAATCCATTTTACATTCATCATAACTTGACTTGGACACAATTTGAAAATTGAAAGCATTCTTAAGTGTTACTGGATGGTTGCTAAAAGAAGCACCATCTTTGTTGAAAAATGTTTGCCAAACAACGTGATGCAAAGACCCAATCTATGTATCGAAAGGAATTGCCATTGAGTTTCTTGCACATGTATCGAATAGACAGAGCAATGGAGGTGAAAATCCTGGAATCATTTGAGAAGCAATTGAATGCTGCAATAGGGAGTAGTGTTGGGTTTTTTAGAAAGATGAATTAAGATGGGCCAAATGGCCTTCCCTATCCATAATTATCTTGTGATCTCACAACTCTTTAAACAAGTACATTGTAAATGAAATGAATGTTTGTTTGTAATTTGGGGACAAAACCAACTGAATGAGAGTAGAAAGCAAATACCACCCCTCTCTGAACTGCAAAGATGAAATGGATACCTTGCCAGTGATAAGATTGTTTCAATAAATCAATAGCCACTTGCATTGTTTGGAATGGATATCACTGATAACATCTGAATGCTCCAATTTTCCTCAAAGCATCTAAATACTTCTCCTTGAATGCTGACAGTATTGTGCCTGACGGTGCAGTCACTCCCATTTCATTATTAATTACATTTCATCTTCCTCTGAAACCTTGAACTAACTTTCTCCTAATCACCACCCTGCCCTTTACAGTTCTTGCAGAGACTGTTCAATAGGAGTCTGCAATGAGAAATGATTTGGAACTTGTTCAGATGTTGCTGTAAAATTAAGACTGTAGAAACATTCAGCCCTTTTATTTTGGAATACTATATTGTAATGTACAGTATTTGTAGCCCTCTGAGGGATTCCTGTAGGGTAACTATGTCAGGCGTACTGTAAAAGGTAATAATGGTACATACAGCACAAACATATACAAGAGGCAACTATTTCTTAGGTTGGCATTATTTATGAAAAATCAGCACTATAATAGTGTAGCAGATTTTGGTCTGAGAAGTGAAACTACCTGCTGTAGGTACGTTCACGCGCCTCTTGTTTTGCACTGGACGTAGTATAACTCTGATCCAGTGCGAAGCTGCTTTTAAGAAGTGTCTGAGTGCCCAGTTGAACAGCCTAGGCACTTTATAACCTTACTGTAGAGTATTTTAATGTAATGAGGAAGTGGACACTCCCACCCACACTCTCCGAACATTCAAAATTTACCAACTGGGGAGCAGGGCTCATACAATGTAAGACCTGCATGTAACTGTAGTATAATGGCAGACATGGGGAAACAAAAACCAAATTCTTCATCCTTGCTATAATCTGTTTCATTTTAAAATGAGACTGGCTTATTTGTTACGTAATTCCCCCCAGTTTATTGGGCACATAGCTTGTACATACAGAAGTTGATACTGAGATATACACTGATCAGACATGCTTGAATTGTCTTCCACATTTTAAAAAAACTATTAGGAATAAGAAAAATCAGTGAGGCTGATTTTTAATGCTTTGCATGGAACCAATAAGCTCATTCACTTTTCATATATTACCTGCACCTACCCGGTTTCGCTCTTAGACACAATGAATTGTCCCTTGAGCCCATGTATGCTGCACACCTCAGTATCTTTCCATGTTAACCTATTCCACGACTTTATTACACTTTAGGTGAAAAGATTTCCACTGACTTCCCTCCTAAACACCTAATTTGTAACCTGAGTTATTTAGTATTTCATCCCTTTCCTATTCTTATGAAAAGTTCCATCCAAAGCATTAGCCTTTCACTCTCTTTCAGATGCTGACAGACCTGCTCTGTGTTACAAGCATTTTATGTTTTACTTCAGATTCCCAGCATTTACTGTTTCTCTTGATACTAATGCTTGAATTGTTACCTTTCACCCAGTGCGTGCTATCGATTATTTATTCACCGAGGGTCACCTTTGTGCCCTGACAGACCGTTTTAAATTATGCAGAGGTGTACAGATTATATTTTTCTGTAATATCGGGAGAATGTAAAAACATTTCATCAGCTAAACCGCGTCAAGCAGCCGGTGAATTGAATTATCTTTTTGACTGTATACCTCCGTGTTACTTTGCTTGGATGTTGCTGCTTGTTTGTTGTAAACTTTGTATTTCCATATTGCTAATAAACAACCAAGCCAAACCATCAGACCTGGCTCATTCATTTAATATCACGGTGCTTTCAGTTCTGTTGGATTGTGGGACGTGAAATAAAGAGCATTAAAGAACAAAAATGTCTGAATCTTGGTGCTAATCGAGATGAGGTGTGTCCGTGCTGGAGAACTGAATATTTCACTTCAGATGCAGAGCGAAACTCCCTCTTCTTTGCCTCACCAATGTGCCTCAGCACCAACCTCAAGAGAACGCTCCCTTTCTGCACCACTGTGTGTCCCTCATTGCCATCCAGCAACTCCTGCTGGAAATGCTTATGTGCGGACATCAGGTCAGGACGGGGATGGGCTTGGCTGCGATGCCCTCCACAGTTGAATACTGCACTGACACTCACCATCAGGGAGAGTAGGAAAAAAAAGTAATCGAAGAAGAGGCAGAGACGGACATTTTTCAAAAGATTTCTGACAGCATAAAATTTGAGGGGCAAACTGTGTGTTGTGTATTTACATCCAAGTACAAAGAGACTTTTTTTTGGGGCGGCGGGGGGAGATGTTGGCATAACTACGGCCCATTAGTGTCTTCATAATGAGGGTTCCAGTCTGCTTTATGTTGGAATTGAGCCCAGAGAAATGATCACATATTCGGGTATAAAGTATGCTGGAACATTCCTTCTGGACATCAGTAAGTGGGCAGCATGTAAATATTGAACTTATTTTAAGAATCTGAGGTTTTATCATACATTAACACTTGGGTTCTCACCTGATAGGATTAAGATTTAATGCAATACTTGGATCCCTACAACCCTCTGAGATCTCTGCGCTCCTCCATTTCTGGCCTCTTGCGCATCCCTGATTTTCATCACCCCACCATTGGCGGCCGTGCCTTCAGCTGCCTCGGCCCTAAGTTCTGGAAATCCCTCCCTAAACCTCTCCACCTCTCTCTCCTCCTTTAAGTCCCTCCTTAAAACCTACCTCTTTGTCCAAGCTTTTGGTCACTTGCCCTACTATCTCCTTATGTGGCTCACTGTCAAATTATATAGCACCTTGGGACATTTTACTATGTTCAAGGCGCTATATAAATGCAAGTTGTTGTTGAAGATCCAATATTGTAACCATTGAAAATTCGATAAGATAAATTGTCGAAGATTTAGTATCAGTAGGATTCAATACTATAAATCCATTTCAGGCTCTCAGTTGAAGATTCAATAATATACCCATTTAAAATTTAACTATATATGTTGAAGCTTTGGTACTATATCCACTGAATATACAATGTTATATTTGAAGAGTCAATATTCTGTACATTGATATATTTTCAAAGCTTTGTTTGGGTGCAAAAAACTAACACACCTTGAAAACATTTTTCAATAGGGCTGAGATGACTGTTTATGTGCTTTATTTTATTAAAGTGCTTGTAATTTTTTTTCAAATATACCTATTTATGTTTTAAGGTCTTGAATTGTTTTTTGTCTTTTTAAAATTTAGCATTTTATTATCACCGTAATGATTGAATTAAAACAAAATCAGTAAAGGGACAAGTGTTTGATTCAAAGTTTCCTGAAAATAAATGAATATAGCTCTGCTGCTGGTAAATTCAGTACTGGATGTAACACTGAGCTATATAGATTCATGGCATGACAATTGCTCTCAGTGTCTCTTGGCCCGGAAGGGGATAAAGAATCAGCCAGGCTTCCAACTGCTTAGCATTGTCCGTGAGGACAGGATTGGATTTGACTGTAATGCCCACAACAGCTAAATAGCCTGCCAGCACTTACTGTCCAGGCTCACACGTGAAGAATGGCTGCTTGGGTGAGGTACTGGAAGGCTGCAAGAGACCTGTGAAACTGCACCTCAGCAACAGTGTCATGGGAGAAGAGGGGAGAAAATTGAAAAGAAAACAAATTATGACTTGCGAAGCAACAGCAACAACAACCTGCATTTATATTGCGCCTTTAATATGGTAAAATGTCCCAAGGCGCTTCACAGGAACGTTGTTAAACAAAATTTGACACCGAGCCATGTAAGGAGATATTAGGACAGGTGACCAAAAGCTTGGTCAAAGAGATAGGTTTTAAGGAGCGTCTTAAAGGAGGTTAGAGAGGCGGAGAGGTTTAGGGAGGGAATTCCAGAGCTTAGGGCCGAGGCAGCTGTAGGCACGGCCGCCAATGGTGGAGTGATTAAAATCGGGGATGCGCAAGAGGCGAGAAGCGCAGAAACCTCGGAGGGTTGTAAGGCTGGAGGAGGTTACAGAGATAGGGAGGGGTGAGGCCATGGAGGGATTTGAAAACAAGGATGAGAATTTTAAAATCGAGGTGTTCCCAGACCGGGAGCCAATGTAGGTCAGCGAGCACAGGGGTGATGGGTGAACAGGACTTGGTGTGAGTTAGGATACAGGGCAGCAGAGTTTTGGATGAGCTCAAGTTTATGGAGGGTGGAAGGTGGGAGGAGCAGCAGGATAGTTGAGTCTAGAGGTAACAAAGGCATGGATGAGGGTTTCAGCAGCAGATGAGCTGAGGCAGGGGTGGAGATGGGCGATGTTACGGAGGTGGAAGTAGGCGGTCTTGGTGATGGAGCAGATATGTGGTCGGCAGCTCATCTCAGGGTCAAATAGGAAGCCAAGGTTGTGAATGGTCTGGTTCAGCCTCAGACAGCGGCCAGAGAGAGGGATGGAGTTGGTGGCTAGGGAACGGAGTCTGCAGCGGGGACCAAAGACAACGGCTTCAGTCTTCCCAATATTTAGTTGGAGGAAGTTTTTGCTCATCGGACTAGCAGTGTGACAAATGAGAAACAATGGAGGGGTCGGGGGAAGTGGTGATGAGGAAGAGCTGGGTGTCGTCAGCGTACACATGGAATCTGATGTTATGTTTTCGGATGATGTCTCCGAGGGGCAGCATGTAGATAGATCCTTGGGGGACTCCAGAGGTAACGGTGTGGGAGCGGGAAGAGAAGCCATTGCAGGTGAATCTCTGGCTACGACTGGATTACGACCAGGCGAGCACAGATTAGAGAAATGGACTGAATCCCAGCATGTTTGATGTCTGGTGAACAAAGCGAATTAATCAATATTGAATGAATTTTGTATTATTTATCAAGATGAAAAACTATGGAAAGGAACATTTTACAACAAGGCTGAGGTGGCTGTATGTTTCTTTGTTGTGTTTTATATTAAAGTACCATTAGGAGAGCTATATTCATTTCGTTTGGGGGAAATCAGTTTTGTAAAATGTGAAATCAAACACTTTCCCCTTAGTTTTTCATTACAATATGATATGAGTATATTAATGAACTCACTTTATAATTTATATAATCCCAGTCAACATTGACATGTGACATGATTGGAAATCTGCAAATGTGGCATTATTGCAAACCTCTAGATCTGTTTATATTTAAAAAGACTACATATCAAACCAGGCCCAATTCGAAAACACAATGAGCAATTGTTTTTAGCATCAAATGGACCATTGTAGTCCTAAAAGAATGTATAATCCTGGAATAAAATTTAGTTCCACATGTGTTTCATGATTTGCTAGTGGCAGCACTGATTTCTACTGCTACTATTAGTAATATTTATGAACAAAAAAATTATTATTAAATTGTTTTCTCATTTTAAACGCATGTTTGCTCGTTTTTTTCTTGGGACGGAGTATAAATTTGTGTCAGAATGAAGCAGGAACTTTTCGCCGTGGCCTTTGCGGTTCGGGGAGCCGATTTGCGTGATGGACACGCAATGGCTGCCTCCGTGTAAACGCTGAAGAAATGAAGCCGGAAAATGGAGAGTGTGAGCCCGGAGCAGCGCCGTACGGGAATTTCACTAACTACTATCGTTTTAATCCTCCAGGCGAGCGGCTGCGTCTGATACCGGCCGGGGATTTGGTGGAAGTGTTCCCGGGAGGAGGAGCGGTGTCGGTGGCGCTGGATGTGGGCTGTAACTGTGGGGTAGGACTCCCTAATCTAAAGGCCTGAGACCTCCTGAGTTCTAATAGACTGCCAGCAATGAATCTGAAAGCTACTCTTAAATTAACTTGAATAGTCATCTTTTACCCAATGTGGTGTTCACAATCTGAATGCTCAAAATGTTAAAAAAAAATCACGACTCAAGTCATTTTTAAGATTAATTCTCTCCCAGATATTGCAGCTAGTCACCATATTTTCTACATTTCTCTCTGCCGGCCTTTTCAATGCTGTTGTTCATTTAGTGCACGAAAAGGTATGTGAAAATAGCATCCTTTTGATGTTTTGCTCCCATAATTCATCGCCACAAATTGCACCACTGATGATTTGACTTGTGCCCATCAGTACTTCACCCTGATGCATAACTGAAAATGCTCTCTTTGTTTAGACCCAACCAACTCTAAGGACAAAATCTGTAATTGTACTAATGGAAGTTCAAGTACAAAACAGGATGACATTTTTCCACACTCAGCATTATATTTCACTCAAATCCTGGCAGCAGTACTGAGTTTAGCGTAGGAAACAGACTTCGGATACATCCAAAGTGAAGTGCAAATCCGATGTCTGTTTTCTTGCTGGTTTGTGAAACCGCCCCACTTTCCTTTCACAAATCAATGGAAGGGGGACAGAACAAAGAAATGCAACTAATGAATGCTCTAGTGGCAACAATTTTGTGTCAAGTTTGAAGCAATCCTCTTGGGCTAAGGCTTTTGTACTATATCCTAGAATTTTTTTTGTTTATGGGATGTGGGTGTCGCTGGTGAGGCCAGCATTTATTGCCCATCCCTAATTGCCCTTGAGAAGGTGGTGGTGAGCTGCCTTTTTGAACCGCTGCAGTCCGTGTGGTGCTGGTTCTCCTGTGCTAGAGTCTTAGCAAGTTAGGCTAGTTTGAAGTTTCCCAACTGTTGGTGTTCATTTGGCTGTGCTTAAATGTGCTGCTTATTTCTGTGTACTTTTAATCCCATAGAACATATATTACATTTATTCCCCCTTCATTTTAAGGTGCAGAATGCCAGTACTGGGAAGCAGAATTCTTGTTCAACTTTTGACACTCAATGTCTGCATCAGGTGCTGGCACATCAGATTAAAAACCAATACAGAGTAAAGCTCCCTCTACTCTATCCCAAGAATGTACTATTGTTCTAACTGGAGAAAAGCACCTTCTACTACACTGACATTTCCATTGCCTGCACTAGCCATGATTATTATGGACTGAGTGAGACTGCTGATTTGAGTAGTTTTGTGCTGAGTGCCTGGTAGGGACTGGCCAAACTTTTTAACATGGGACTCTTGCAATCATAAGAGGTAGACTGGTGGGATGAAAATCTCCTCTATCGCGAGCCAGGACCATGCTGCTAATCCACTGCACCACCTGGATTGCCCCTCGTTTAAAATGAAAATTGTATTTTTAAGGAGCAGTATTTCATATTTTATATATTGCTTAAGATCCAGCCAGCGTCTGATCTGTCTCTAGATCAGTTCTTGTGATAGGCTGGTGACTTGGGCAGGGGTTGAGAATACACTGCCATAGCATACTTAGTTAATGGGGTTCTAGATTGGGTCTCCCTATGATCAA
This sequence comes from Heptranchias perlo, assembly GCF_035084215.1. Taxonomy (NCBI): domain Eukaryota; kingdom Metazoa; phylum Chordata; class Chondrichthyes; order Hexanchiformes; family Hexanchidae; genus Heptranchias; species Heptranchias perlo. Next base: position 7,657,518 of record NC_090370.1, on the reverse strand, counting down.
AGAGTGACACTAATAGCTGATGTCGTTTTCCCTTATTAAATGCAAGAATTTTTTTTACCCTGAAGGTTTGTTATTTAGCAACTGCAATAACTAAATTTAGTAACTTTAGTTCCTGTAATGTCATTCACCACAACATTTGTGCAGCTACTGATTTGCTTAATCGCACCCACCTTTTGATTCCCTTGTCCCCATTAAAACCATTACTTTCACCCCGGTTGTTGCCCATGGTACGGCTCCCTTAAGTCCAAGGGGCGCAGATGTGAACGTTTTATGTTGGACAACTGATTTAGCCATTCGTCGCCAGATCTGGCTGGACCACATAAAGCACTATCGGGTCCTGCTCTCTGCCAAAACTGCTCACTGTTCCAGGATCATCCTGGAATACAAAGATAACCCCTGGCTTCTCTTCACTACAAACTGTCTTCTTAAACCGCGCTCTCCTGCCCCCTCTGCCCTCTCCTCAAACTGCGAGGAGCTCATGGACTTCTTGTCACTAAGATTGAGACTATCTGTTCAGCTGCCTCGACCGCTTCCCTCCCTTTCCCTAGCTCACCGAGCCAAACTTCCCCTAGGGTTGCTTCCTACCCTAGTTCTGAACTCTCATCTTTCTCTAGTTTCTCTCCTATCTCCCCTCATGCCCTCTCCGAACTCATCTTGTCCATGAGACCCACCTCCTGCTCCCTCGACCCTATTCCCACCAAACTGCTGCCCACCCAACTTCCCTTCCTGGCCCCCATGTTAGCGGATATTGTTAACGGTTCCCTCTCCTCGGGTACTCTTTCCCCCTCTCCTTCAAACCTGCCGTCATCACCCCTCTCCTCAAAAAAAAAAAAAAAAAAAAACAGCCCACCCTTGACCCTCTGACCTTGCAAACTACCGCCCCATCTCCAACCTTCCTTTCCTCTCAAGTCCTTGAATGTGTTGTCGCCTCCCAAACTTTCCCGCCCATCTTTCCCGCAGTTCCATGTTTGAATCCCTCCAATCAGGTTTCCGCCTCTGCCACAGCACTGAAATGGCCCTTATCACAGTCACAAATGACATCTTATATGACTGTGACCGTGATAAACTCCCTCCTCGCCCTTCCCAACCTGTCCGCAGCCTTTGACACGGTTGACCACATCATCCTCCTCCAACACCTTTCCGTTGTCCAGCTATGGGACTGCCCTCGCCTGATTCCATTCCTATCTATCCAGTCATAGCCAGAGAATCTCCGGCAATGGCTTCTCTTCCCACTCCCGCACCATTACCTCCTGGAGTCCCCCAAGGATCTATCCCTAGGCCCCCTCCTATTTCTCATCTACATGCTGCCCCTTGGCAATATCATCTGAAAACACGATGTCAGATTCCACATGCACGGTGACAACACCCAGCTCTACCTCACCATACCTCTCAATGACTCTGACATCCAGTATTGGATGGGTAGAAATTGCCTCCAATTAAATATTGGGACGACCGAAGCCATTGTCTTCGGTCCCCGCCACAAACTCGGTCCTTGTTTTCAAATCCCTCCATGGCCTCGCCCCTCCCTATCTCTGTAACCTCCTGCAGCCCTACAACCCTCTGAGATCTCTGCACTCCTCCAATTCTGGCCTCTTGCGCATCCTTGATTTTAATCGCTCCACCATTGGCGACCGTGTCGTCAGCTGTCTAGGTCCTAAGCTCTGGAATTCCCTCTCTCCTTTTTGAGATGCTCCTTTTTAAAAACTACCTCTTTGACCAAGCTTTGGTCACCTGTCCTAATTTTTTTTATGTGGCTCGGTGTCAAACTTTGACTGATAACGCCACTATGGAATGCCTTGGGACATTTTACTGCGTTAAAGGTTCTATATAAATGCAGGTGGTTGTTGTAATATGATACACCAACAAGGTGACTGGTGTTCAAGTTGCTAGTGAGCCATAATCTCAGTTTTAAATTTTGACCTTTTTGTGGATGTATTTTTTTTTTCACTTTACAAGGAAAAACTTTGTCCAAATGTCTTCTTCAGGATTTCAGCGTTGCCATGTATAAGCACCTTTGTGATCTGAAACAAAACCTGACGTGGGTTTCTCCAGATGGAATAGACCTGAAGCTACTTGGTTGTGACATTGATGCTGACCTGATTCAAAGAGCCACTGAATCCAATTCCTTTCCTGAATCCATTTCGTATGTTACTTTGGATATAATGGACCTTGCTTCCCGAGAGGCCGTGTTAAAACCGTACTTGGACAAATTCCACCGCACTTCTTTTGATATTTGCTTTTGTATGTCTGTGACGATGTGGATTCATCTCCATCATGGCGACCAGGGGCTGCTGGATTTCCTGTTCTGTGTATCGGGACTTTGCGAGGCTTTACTGATTGAACCGCAGCCCTGGAAGTGCTACCGGTCTGCAGCCCGCAGGCTACGTAAACTGGGCAAAAGCAAGTTTGACCACTTCAAAACGCTCTCCATTAAAGGAGACGTGACCCAGAAGATTCAGCAGTTCCTGATCACTGATTGTAATATGGAACTGGTCCAGCGTTTTGGAAGCACGAGTTGGGACAGGAGTTTGCTGCTTTTTAAAAAATGTTCCTTCAGTTAAGGCTGAATGAGCCAAACGCTTTTGGTGCAGCTACCAATTAGTCACACAAACAACTTTATTCTGTTTTTAAAATTAAAACTTTTTTTTGAACTACACGAAACAGTAGTAGTCTGTTTTTTAATGGCTTTGGGTGAATGTTAGTGATGAAGCTGAGGATTATCAGTGCTGTGCAATGGACTGTGGTTCTAGTGTCAACCACTCCAGGTTTGATATATCACAGTATAGATGGAAAGTAAAGTTCCCTTTACACTAATACTAACTCAGCAAAGTAACTTCACCCAACCCCCGGCCAGCTTCACAAGCCTATCTTTGCATCAATGTTATGCCTGTTCAGCCTGTGAGTGAGACACTGCAATGTGAATTGGAATTACAACACAAAAGTGAGCTGTTTGGCCCAACCAGCCTGTGTTGGTGTTTATCATCCACATGAGCAGTAATCTTAATCCCATGTCCCTGCCCTGTTCCCACATCCCTTCATACCCCTTTCTATACTTCAAAAGCATTTAATTGGCTGTAAAGCACTTTTGGTGAGGTTGTGAGAGGTGCTATACAAGTTCTTTGGCGAGGGAAGCCAAAACAAGGTTGCTTGCACTTTAAACAAGCTATGTAAACTTGGTTACAAATAGGAGGTCTATATCTTTCAGTCATGTGATATTTCATTAGTATGTTATATTACAATGAGGGGCAAGGTGCTTAGGCTGACACAGGATCATGGTAACCATCTGAAACTGTAGCCAAGGACCTGGACTACGGGTGACTAATCCTAGGGGGATCTGCTAGTTTTTGGATTGCAGTCTGCTCTCCAGTAAACCCCAAACCACCACATTACATCGTTTGTTTTTACCTGTGCATAATTTTTACCCTGTGTTGTCTTGAGCCCATTGTTCTCTTTCTACTGCTTATATTGAGTGTGGCAGAAAGACCTGCACTTATACACCATGTTATCACCCTTCTCAAACGTACAATGAATTACTTGAAAGTGCAGTTATATCTGCAAATGTGGCAGTTGTTTAGTGCTTGGGATAGGTTCTACAAACAGCAGGGAGAGGAATAACCAGTTGATCTATTTTTCTTGTGGTAGTTGAGGGGGTGAGGATGTTGGGCAGGTGGAGACTGGGCTCCGAATGTCCTAACAATAGCAGAGCCCAATAGAGATTAGAGCCCTTGTTTCCCAGAGGACCAGTGCAGCACTGTTGTAGGTGTCCAAATATTCCGAAGGCTTTTGTGTTTCAGTAAGACTTGGAACTGCCATGGGCCTGCTCAGGTTATTTGTAGTTTTGTAATTACCCCTCCTCCCACTTCTCTCTGGTGTGTCCCCTTACTTCATGTTTTAAGTGCCTAGCTCCTTGCTTGGTGAGTCCAGTTGAAGGAGATATTGGGAGGCATAATCAAATATGAACAGAGAATTGGGGGTGGCAGTTATAAGGCTGGAGGAGGTCTATAGAGATAGGGAAAGACCATAAGAGATAGGAGCAGGAGTAGGCCATTCAGCCCCTCGAGCCTGCTCCGCCATTCAATGAGATCATGGCTGATCTGATTTTTACCTCAACTCCACTTTCCCGCCTTTTCCCCATATCCTTTGACTCCCTTGGTGATCAAAAATTTGTCTAACTCAGCCATGAAGGTATTCAATGACTCAGCCTCCACAGCTTTTTGGGGTAAAGAATTCCAAAGATTCACGACCCTCTGGGAGAAGAAATTCCTCCTCATTTCTGTCTTAAATGGGCGACCCCTTATTCTGAGACTATGCCCCCTAGTTTTAGATTCCCCCATGAGGGGTAATGTCCTCTCAGCATCTACCCTATCGAGTCCCCTCAGAATCTTGTATGTTTCAATAAGATCTCCTCTCATTCTTCTAAACTCCAATGAGTATAGACCCAACCTGTTCAATCTTTCCTCATAAGACAACCCTTCCATACCCGGAACCAGGTGAGGAAGGGATTTAAACATGAGGATGAGAATTTTAAATTGAAGACATTGGTGGACCGGGAGCCAATGTAGGTCAACGTGCACAGGAGTGAATTTTATCACTCCACCATTGGCGGCCGTGCCTTCGGCTGCCTCGGCCCTAAGCTCTGGAATTTCCTCCCTGAACCTCTCCTACCTCTCTCTCCTCCTTTAAGGCGCTCCTTAAAACTTGCCTCTTTGACCAAGCTTTTGGTCATCTGTCCTAATACCTCCTTATGTGGCTTGGTGTCAAATTTTGTTTGATTACGCTCCTGTGACGCACATTGGGAGTTTTAATATGTTAAAGGCGCTATATACATGCAGGTTGTTGTTGCTTTTGCGATGGGTGAGCAGGACTTGGTGCAGGTTACGATATGTGCAGGAGAGGGTCCGTTTTAAGGCCAATCAGGGTCAGTTTTGTGCTCTGAGCCTATGTCAATTAGGAATTGAGTTGACGTCGTTTACGTACGACCTTTCCCGCCAAAGGATCACTTTTTAAAGTACTGGTCCTGATGAGTAGACTCGAGTAACAGGTACAGAAGACGAAGGTGCCAGTTGGTGCATGCCTCAGTTTTTCAGCTGATGCTGGATTTGTGCAAGACATTGGTTTGGCCACAGTTTGTTTTGCATGCAGTTCTGGAAGGATATTGGAGCCATTGAAAGGGAACAGTGAAGATGCACTGGAATGATAGCAGGCATGAGAGGTTGTAAGTGTGAAGAAAAGCCCAAAAGGTTTTATTTTTCTTTCATTGGAACGGAAAGGCTGAGGGGAATCTAATCGAGGTTTAAAGATTTTGAGAGGGTAAATAGTAAAGAATTGTTTTCACTGGCTGGCAAACAGGTAACAAGAGGGCATAGAGTCAAAATTATCACTAGAAGAATGAAGGGGAAGTTAGAAGAAATGCTTTCAAACACAGGGTTGTTAGAACATGGAATGCCTTTTCTTATAAAATCCATAAGGAGATATTGGGTTGTCTCAGTGTCATTAGACAGAAAACCAAACAAAAGCGCCCCCTTTTTAAAGGGGCACAACTACTAGAAAACAAAATCTTAAAAAGCAAAGGAAACTTGTCAAATTAAATAATACCTGTCACCCGTGTCCAATATGCCCTGCAGTCCCTGCGGTGCCCACCGGTCGCGGAAGGCCTCAAGTATACCGGCAGACCACCGGGTGCTCCTTCTCCAGAGCCACCTAGAACATGGAATGTTTTACCACAAATGGCCGAGAATTTTAACTTTGCGGCGTTGGTGGAGCAAGATTTAGATCAGCAGAACAGGCGACAAACCTGTATCCCCTCACTGACAGGGTGCAACGTATTGGTGTACTCATACACTGCTTTACCATGCTGCCCCACCCCAGCCCTGTGGATTATTATCCAACATATCACTTGTCATTTCAGAATCAGAAGTTTCGATTTGGATTTTTACTGTCTGATTCCATAAGCAGCTTCCAGAGTGTTTCTGGATTCGCCCATCTGAAATGGGCTGAGGTAACATCCAACACCTGGACCTCTCCAAATCGCTGGACATTTGAATTTAGAAACCACTTTAAAGCTCCCCCCAGGGTTGGTGATACATCTATAGAGTTTAATGAGTTTGGAAAAGCCCTGCTCAAAACATGTGCCACTTCCAATTGTCAAGTCCAAATGTTATCAAATTCTCATGAATTTCAACTTGGCATATGATGTTCTTTATTTGAAGCTGTCGGCAAGGGCTTAAAATATCCTCAAAATGAAGATTAGCACAGGCCTACTTTTAAGCTTTGTAGCAGTACAGCCTTTGTTAGTGTGAATAATGATGACACCAACAGATTCTCCACAGCTTCTGCTTGCACACTTGTTTTCTCCTCTTTGCCTTTTTCCAGAGCAAACGCTATTTCTCGTTGGAAGAATAGGCGTCCACTGATGCTGCTCTGCCGCCAACTACCCGAACGTGTGCAGGAGCAGCACAGAGGTGAGAGTGCGACCAACTGAGTCACGGCTGACACCAAGGCTTCACTGGTATTCCATGGTGTGCCCTTTCAGGGCCAATGAGTCATGATATTCAGTGTGTCAACAGATGACTTTTTGGTGAGTTTTTGTGCCTGTGCTAGGAATTAGAGCGCCCTTTCTACAGTTCTCACTCGGTGTCAGCATCACCACTCACTTCCAGGTCAAGTTTCCCTCCATTCCATTCCAACAACCTCCCTAAATCCCAATCTCAGAGGAGCACTCTATTGTATCAGTGTGAAATTTTATACAATGCACACAGCCCCAGCCCTTGATCTAGGTAATATTAAGTGACAAGCTGAGAGTTTTATATGCCAATGATTATTTTTGGCATGAGTCAAAATGCTGAAGCAATTGTCGATGTGGTTAAAGCAGTGGTCAAAATTCCTGATATGTGAACAGCTTGGAGTTCAGGTTTCTTCATGATTCATTTTAATTATATATGGAAGGGCAATGTGAATTAAATCAGATTTAATATTTACCAACAGTGGGAACAGGAGATGTGTGGAGCAAATATTTGGGTTCCATGGTTGTCCTGGAGTCTCCAGAAATTGAAGGTTAATCTTATGGACACTGCTGCAAGCAAAACCAGGAGAAAAATCATTGGGACATTATAAAAAAATGTTTTTTTCTTTTCATTTTCTTTCAACACTTCTGTTTATTAGTTATAAAGTATTGGAGACGGGAGGGGCAAAAGACTGTTTGACTGACAGTCAAGAATCATCCAATTGGGTAACGAAGAGTCTTTTTGCTTTCCAATTGGCCGTGGGAAGGCAGGGCACCAAGAGGATGGACGTGTAGGGCGACCAATGGCGGGAGCTTGGGGGCGGAAGGTCATATCATGAAACCTCCAGGAATGCATTCAACCGGAGTTGGCAACCCTAGTTTCAAATGATACTATGCCGTACATATTAGAAGGCCCCAGGTTCGATCCCTGACTCAAATTATTGAAACTGAAAGATGCAGGGACCACTGATATGTTTGTAGTATTATTTACCTGGCACTTTACAAAACTTTCTTTAGACAAAAGTAACTTTGTTCTGTCCTCCCCAAAATCCCTATGATGTGTACAAGTATTCCTTCACATTTAACTCTAATATGTACATATATTCCTTCACATGTATATCTAATGTGCGTAAATTCATTCAAAATGTATCTCAACGTGTACATATATTCTTTCCCATGTATTTCTGTAACTTACATATATTGCTAGCAGGTACAGATATTCCTTCACATGTCTCTAACATACACATATTTCTTGCCGTGGCTCAGTTGGTAGCACTCTCGCCTCTGAGTCAGTAGGTAGTGGGTTCTAAATCCCACTCCAGAGACTTGAGCACATAATCTAGGCTCAGTGCAGTACTGAGGGAGTGCTGCATTGTTGGAGGTGCCGTCTTTCAGGTGGATGTAAAAGATCCCATGGCACTATTTGAAGAAGAGCGGGGAAGTTCTTCCAATGTCCTGGCCAATATTTACCCCTAAAACAGATGATCTGATCATTAACTTTATTGCTGTTTGTGGGAGCTTGCTGTGTGCAAATCGGCTGCCGTGTTTCCTACATTACAACAGTGACTACACTCTGTTTCTTCTTTCTAATCTACATGCAAGCTTGTATTTATTTTAGCTCCTGCAAAATCTAAAAGGATACCACAGAAAAAGACCATTCAAAGAACTGTGTTGCAGCCTGTTGAAGTGAGGGTACTGTTTATGGGCCACATTTAATGTTTGGCATTTAATGAGAAGTAAAAATCAACTTAAAGTAACTTGAATCAGCGAGCAACATTCGCACATGTTCTGTCTTTGAATAGGGGGCCTTGATTCATTTTCAGTGTATGATGATTTAGTTCACAGGCCTCTTTCACTCTGTAATGCTCTTTAAAGGGACACTGTGTGACAGAGCTGTCAACAGTGGGTAAATCTTAGCTATAAGATTCTCAGTCCACCTCACACTGAGAACGGAAATGTGATTCAAGTGCCAGGCTGCACTTGATGGGGGACGGGGGATGGGTGGGAAGGGGTGGTGTACAGGAGGTGCAGTGTCCATTGCTTTATTCTGAGTTTGTCTCCTGTTGCTGCATGTGTGACAGCTCTGAATCTTCAGCTGCTGTTAAAACGCCCGAGTCACATCTGGTGACATTCTGCTGAACCACCTAGAAAAGATGGTCAAGACAGTACAATTCTCACACATTTGGAGTGAGTCCCACCTTTTTGGGTTTAAGAATATGAAGCATTTTGATGTATCCTGTAACATAAGCACAGCTCCAGGCATTGAAATCAATTTGAAGTCTGTCTGTCTCACTCTCTGGTCCCTGCCCTTGATAGCTATAAGGTAAGGATGGGCATTGGCTGCAGTGTAACAACAGCTGGGGTGATGATGCTTTGTTGAGCAGACCTCTTTCACCGTATAAAGCCTTATTAAAGAGGGCAGGTCAGTTTTAGTCATTACTAGTTCATAATGAAGATGTGCTGTCAGATCTAGCTGCCAGCTTGAAAATGAATCACAAACTAATAACACTGCGTATGTTTCCAGCAAGCACTTGAGGGTTGAGCCTGATTTAAAAAGTACAGAGCTTGACATGTCGAGGCAAGAGGTGTGCGTGCAGGGCGAAGCCTGATGGGCGCTGGGCTCTGAATGACTGAGGGGGGAATTTGTGTTATTGTATTTGAACCTGCTTCGTCTAGCACTGGAGCTTGCTTACTCTGCATCAAAGATCAAAGCAATGAAGGATGAAATAAAAGATCTGTAACACACCTAGTGAGAAATTCGAGAACCAAAGGGCGCGGTCTTGCAGTTTAGGGCCTCATCCAAAAGTCGGTCAGTCAATGTTTGCAGTAGCTTTTATTTTAAACCTTAAGACTCAGTTACTATCGCACCAAGGGCTTGTCTAAAACAGTTCCTTCTGACTACTTTTCTTTGAAATGCCACTTTGGAGAAAGTAATCCTTTCCTGTTCAGTATTGCTAACATCATTTTATACTTGACAGTTATCCTACTACAGTTCTGCCTCCAAAAGCACTGAGACTTGCCTCAGCAGGTAGGTTCCCTCAGGGGTCAAAGCACCATCAGAAGCAAAGGCCAATGGCTGCCTCTGGTGCTGCTGAATTCGGCCAGGCTTTTGGCCTGCAATGTTGATTTTGCATTGCTGCCTTGCAGGAACCTTTTCCCCGCTATCACGGAATGTCAGGGGCCCGAAAATGGCTAATGGGACTTTTATTGTGCAAGGTTATGCCTGCGCAATTGTTTCAGTATTGGCACCAATATTCTGAATCTGTGAACAGGGGAGTTCAGAACAGCAGCAGCTTCGTCACATTCTCGAACCACTCCGGGACCGCTTTCACTCCACTCCGGGACCGCTTTCACTCCACTCCGGGACCGCTTTCACTCCACTCCGGGACCGCTTTCACTCCACTCCGGGAGCACTTTCATTCTGGTCTGTAATATAAATATGCCACGAGCCTTCCAAGGAGGTATGTCTTTTAGCTCAATGGAGCACTGTCACTGTTTGAGGGAGGTTTTTGTCAGACCCAGTCCTGGAACATAAAGTTTAGAAGCAGGACGGGTCTTTCAGGAACATCGGAACAGGAGGAGGCCGTTCTGCCCCTCGAGCCTGTTCCGCCATTCAGTGAGATCATGGCTGATCTGTATCTTAACTCCATCTACCTGCCTTGGTTCTGTAACCCTTAATACCCTTACCCAACAAAAACCTATCAATCTCAGTTTTGAAATTTTCAATTGATCCCCAGCCTCAACAGCTTTTTGGGCATCTATATGTGTATTTTAAATTACAGTGCTTAATTGCCATGGCTGCGGCCCTGATTGAGACAAGTGTGTGTTTATTTATTAAGAAAAAAAATAAAAGGAATAGAGTCTGTATAACTAAAACCCTAGAGTGGGTGTTATCTGGACGTAGACCCTGCATGTGCTCGTGATTTTAGTTTTAAAGACAGAATGTGTGCTGATGAGCTCAGACCAGTGTAGAGTGCTCTGTCGAGTATTAAAATGTAAATGTGCGGAATGGGTTTAAGGTGCATGTGGTGGAAATGTTTTAAAGAAAGAGTCTTCTGCTTTGTGTGAAGAGCTATTGTTAGGCTGTCACTTTTAAAACAAAACAAAATTCCAACTGGGCCAAGAAAAATACAAGTCATACATTATAATAACAACTTGGCTCAGTTGGTAGCACTCTCCCCTCTGGGCCAGAATATTGTGAGTTCAGGCTCCATTGTAGGACTTGAGTATTTAATCTAAACAGACACTTCAGTGCGGGAGTGCTGCATTGTTGGAGGTGCCATCTTTTAACAGACATGAAATCGCGGGCTCGTCTCCTTGTTCAGGCAGCTCCCATGGCATTATTTGAAGAAAAGCAGGTGAGTTCTTCTTGGTGTCCTGGCCAACATTTGTCTCTCAACCAAGGCTACTAAAACAAACTACCTGGTCATTCATCTCATTGCTCTTTGTGGGATCTTGCTGTGCACAATGGCTGCTGCAATTACCTACAAAACAACAGTGACTACACTTCAATGGCTGTGAAGCACTTTGTGGTGTTGTGAGGATGTGAAAGATGAATATTTAAATGTGAGTTCTTTCTTAAAATGGCTCTCGAACTGGCAAAGAAATTCTCATCCATTTTTCCGGCATTTACATTCCTTCCAGCAGATATATTTGGTGATATAACAATATAAGCTAAGGCTTCTCTGGCAGCTTCTCCCAAACCTGTGACCTTCACCACCATGAAGGATAAAGGCAGCAGGTGCATGAGAACACCATCACCTCCAAGTTCCCCTCCAGGTCTTGACTTGGGCATATCGCCATTCCTTCATTGTCGTTGGATCAAAGTTTCCTTCCTAACAGCACTGTGGGAGCACCTTCATCACACGGACGACAGCGGTTCAAGAAGATGGCCCACCACCACCTTCTCAAGGGGCAACTAGGGATGGGGCAATAAATGCTGGCCTTGCCAATGATGCCCACATTCCGAGAATGATCAAAAAAAGTGCCATCATGTTGGTGAACCTGTTTGCAGTGCATTCCTTATGAAGTGTTTTGGGAGATCCTTCACTGAATGTCAACAGCTCTTACATTTGAATTTGTTTGGCTCTGAGTGGGAGAGGGGAGGAGAAAGACGGACATGCACCTGTTTGAGTTGTGCCTCCCGTGGGTCTTGCTGAATATTTTTAGATAGAATTTTCAAAATGAACTTATTTTCTTCAGGGGGTTGCCCATCATACCAGGCTGAAGGGACATATAGTCAACCTATGCTCAAGCCTCCATCATTGCCGCTCACTGACTGGCAGCACAGAGATGCTTCAGAACAGTCTGGCATGATATGTTCTCTGATTGCACCTCCTTCCCTCTGAGGAAAGCTTTGGTCTCCGTATCTAAGGAAGAATATACTTGCCTTAGAGACAGTCCAATGAAGGTTCACTAGATTAATTCCTGGGATGAGAGGGTTGTCCTATGAGGAGAGATTGAGTAAAATGGGCCTATACTCTCTGGAGTTTAAAAGAATGAAAGGCGATCTCATTGAAACATATCAAATTCTGAGGGGGCTTGACAGGGTAGATGCTGAGAGGTTGTTTTCCCTGGCTGGAGAATCTAGAACTAGGGGGCATAGTCTCAGGATAAGGGGTCGGCCATTTAAGACAGACGAGGAGGAATTTCTTCACTCTGAGGGTGTGAATCTTTGGAATTCTCTACCCCAGTGGGCTGTAGATGCTCAGTAGTTGAGTATATTCAAGGCTGAGATTGATTGATTTTTGGACTCTAGGGGAATCAAGGGATATGGGGATCAGGTGGGAAAGTGGAGTTAAGGTCGAAGATCAGCCATGATCTTATTGAATGGCGGAGGAGGCTCAAGGGACCGTATGGCCTACTCCTGCTCCTATTTCTTATGTTCTTGTGTACGTTAGCCTCTGCCCAGTGTGACAAGGTTGATGTCAGAAATTTCCTCTGTGGGGAATCACAGTTATGAACTTGTATGCCATCACTTTGTGGCATGTCCTTTGTTGCCAGCTTGCATTCACATTGCTGAACTTCGCATCATTTGCCAACCTGTCTAGCCAAATCTAAATGATGCCACATTCCATCCTGTAGATGGAATAAAGCTGCGATTTTAGATCCAAGGAGCAGGGTACTCAGGCAAAATGAGGAAGTATTGTGTGTGGGGAGGGCACAGTGGCTCAGTGAATTGGAAGGCTGACACATTGCACTGCGGAATGGTGCGACATGCGTTTGCAGTGATGATCCCACACAATAAGTTCCTAGTCCTAACCAATTCTGTTCTGGGCAGATGGCAAATTTTGGGCAGGTGCTTTACCACAAGAAGGGAGTGTCATCCTGGGCAGCTCTGACATCAGGGCACTATCGGCAGAACCTTGCACCAGCTTGCCCACCTTCCCTCTTGACTATAAATGGTGGGGCGGCCTGTTCCCTTAGAACAGGAAAAGGGGAGAAAATACCTTAAACAGTGAGTCTTGTGTAAAACTCAGGGCTATCACATCAGGGAAATGTTAACAATGAGCTTTTATGTTCAGCAAGAGTGAGCCAGCTTGCAAGCCCATTCAAATACCTCGGAGCTAAATATATTTATCAACAGTAAATATATCAAAATAGGTGAGGATTGACAGGTGTGAAAGCTTTTGTGTGTAACCAGTTGAGATCCTATAGGTTAACAGCAACTCAGTCGACTGATTCATATCTTTCTTGTCAAGGATTGGGCGTTCCTTGAAGATTTAAGGATTTGGGTGCGTACTAAATCTTGCTGTACAAAGGACCTCTTAATAGTGATTCATGTCACTGCTTTGTGTTGAGAGCTGTGATCAGTTATGGGAAGTGACAACATAATTTAGATTTATGTTAGATAGAAAAATGAAAGCATACTTTGTTTGCCCGACTGCATATTTTCCTGCCATGAGTAGAAAGCATTTTTTTTGGCATTTTGCAGCACTTGTCTCGAACTATTAGAAAAATATTGAGGGTTTCTCGAATGATGTGACCCTCAGAATTAGCTTGCCTGCCATTTTGTCTTTGCCCACTCAATAATTTTACACATAAATGCCTGTGTACAGGATATTATAATAAAATAATACTTGTCACAGTGCTTCATAAACTACATTCCCTTTGAAACGCGGTGAATGCTGCAGTCATTCTGCACTAATGCAAACAGGTAATGACACGAATAATCAGTTAATCTATCTTTCTCTTTTGCTGTTTTTTTTGTTGATTGAGGGAGGAACATTGGCCAGGACATCAAGATAAATCTCGCTTTGCTTTGAATAGTGCCATGGGATTTTTAGCACCCATCTAAACCCACAAGGATAGGCAGACAGGACCTCTGACAGTACAGCATCCCTCACTATCACACTCTGTCACCCTGATGTGGAGTTTAAATCCACACCTTTCTGACCCAGAGGCCAAGAATGCTTTGATTGAAGTTAATACATAACTGCAAAGAAGATAGAAGGCAGAAAATGAATCCTAGGAGTTCAGTGGTATAAGTTGAGAGAGAAAAACTTTGAGTGGCTTTTATATGAGCTGTCTAAGCCCAAGCTTGTGTGGAAAAAAAATGCTTGGCAAATCATTTTTTTGTTTGCCAAACACATCATGTTATGCTAGAAATTGCACTGAAATGTGAGATTCTATGTTGTAATTTTTTTCAGACTTTCGCCCGGGTTTACATTTTGCTTAAACAGACCCCTGCTGCTCGCAAACACTAAGATTAAACACCCACAGCAAATTCTTTCAGCGAAAGAAAAACTTGGTCCACACTTATACACTTATACTCCACAGAGCCAGACAAGTGCCAGGCAATGACCAACTCCAACAAGAGAGAGTCTAACCACCTCCCCTTGACATTCAACGGCATTACCATCGCCGAATCCCCCACCATCAACATCCTGGGGGTCACCATTGACCAGAAACTTAACTGGACCAGCCACATAAATACTATGGCTACAAGAGCAGGTCAGAGGCTGGGTATTCTGCGGCGAGTGACTCACCTCCTGACTCCCCAAAGCCTTTCCACCATTTACAAGGCACAAGTCAGGAGTGTGATGGAATACTCGCCACTTGCCTGGATGAGTGCAGCTCCAACAACACTCAAGAAGCTTGACACCATCCAGGACAAAGCAGCCCACTTGATTGGCACCCCATCCACCACCCTAAACATTCACTCCCTTCACCACCGGCGTACCGTGGCTGCAGTGTGTACCATCCACAGGATGCACTGCAGCAACTCGCCAAGGCTTCTTCGACAGCACCTCCCAAACCCACAACCTCTACCACCTAGAAGGACAAGGGCAGCAGGCACATGGGAACAACACAACCCTCACAACATTCAAGAAGCATTTGGATGAGCACTTGAAATGCCATAGCATACAAGGCTACGGACCAAATGCTGGAATATGGGATTAGAGTAGACAGGGCTAGATGGCCGGCGCGGACACGATGGGCCGAAGGCCCTCTATCCGTGCTGTATAACTCTATGACTCTATAACACCACCTGCACGTTCCCCTCCAAGTCACACACCATCCCAATTTGGAAATACATTGCCGTTCCTTCATCATCACTGGGTCAAAATCCTGGAACTCCCTTCCTAACAGCACTGTGGGAGAACCTTCACCACATGGACTGCAGCAGTTCAAGAAGGCGGCTCACCACCACCTTCTCAAGGGCAATTAGGGATGGACAATAAATGCTGGCCTTGCTAGCGACGCCCACATCCCATGAACGAATAAAAAAAAAAGCTCCTCTCAATGACTCCTTGTGAGGTCTTGAGGCTGCAGCCGATAGAATATGATGTTGAGTAATGCGTGACACAGAAAGCGATGACTTTAGGCTGGCTTTGCAACCTTTTGTCCAGTCCATACCAGATTTTTACTGCCCACTTTCATTCCCTTAAATGTCTGGTTCAAAATCAGCCAGGTGGTCAGTCTAACTTTATTCCTGCTTCTATTTGGTTGCAGAATCATAAACCGGGCCTGAAATTTTTAATTCACATTGAATTTGTGTTAAGCAAGGGTATTAAGGAATACGGAACCAAGGCGGGTAGATGGTGTTAAGATACAGATCAGCCATGATCTAATTGAATGGTGGAACAGGTTTGAGGGGCTGAATGGCCTACTCCTGTGCCTATGTTCCTAACTGCCAAAACTGAGAATAGAACACACAAAATGCCTCACGATACAACACACTATGCAAAACGCACGAGATACATTGGTGTAGAATTGAGCCCAGTTCAGAGATAATTGTGCTGTACTAGCACCGATAAAAGCACTTGGCTTTTAAAATTCTTTTTGCCTGGCTTTGTTGTGTTTTAACCTGACATTGAGGTGCTTCTTTTCTTGTCTTCAGACAATAGTCAATTCATGACTTTTTGCCTGCAAGGGTTTTTGGTGCAGGGCGATACCGTTGACTGCACACACCCAGTGAGGAAACATGCACTCAAGTGGTTATTGGCCACCCTGACTAGTTTTGGAGCATTGCTCCCAACATTTAGTGTTTTGATTGCAAGACTCAGGTTACCATGAGAACGTGCAGTGAACGATTCTGAGATTACCTCCCAACCAACTGGGAACTTTCAATTTCTGTGATTCGCTCTGCAAAACCTGACCACATTGAGTTAGAAATGTAAACAAAACACCTTTGAGGTTCCGTCCAAAAGGGACATAAAAGATCACAATAAAAGTGTGTGTGTAATAATTCCATCTTATTCCTGTTCTGTGACTGCCATATAAAACTCTAAATAAATTTATTACAAGGAAACACATATAAGTTCAGGAGTATCAATTTCATAAGCCCGTGGTGCCTTTCGGTGGTACCAAGTTTTAAAAGGCTGAGTTTGCAATGATGCCAACATAAATACAATTTTGTGCTTCTTAGTCATTGTCAAAGTCTTGTAATTTATTTGCCTCTCCCCCAGCTGAGTTCTGTGCTCATCAAGCTGAGGGATGTTGGTACTGGGGAATGGAACACTTTTCTACTTTGGACACTCAGATTCAGCATCAAACTCTCCCAGGTCAGGTACAGCATAGATAGATGCAGACGAAAGCTCCCTCTGCCCTGCCCCAACCACGTGTCTCAGCCCCAACCTCAGAAGAGTGCCCCCTACTGCACCAGTGTGACATATTCCATTCCCAACCCCAGCCGCCCTCTGACCTCTGAATGAGATTGTCTGTTTGGTTAAGTGCACAAGGAATCGGATTGAGATTCTCCAGACTAGTTCCTATTGGACATGGTCTTTATGCAGTGACTAAAATCAACATGGAATTTTTAGTGGAATTTTTATGTGACTGCATTGAATTTTTTAAAAGCTTTACAAAACTTCTGAAAAGGTGGGGGTTGGTATTGGCAAGGGACCATGTGTTTGAGCTCCAATGTGCTGACAGGCTTGATTGCCCAGTGTCATTCCAGAACGACTCAGAGTATAGAGCTATACCTGAAGCTGTGAGTCGAAGGTCATGGGTTCAAGTCCCACTCCAGAGACTTCAGCACATAATCTAGGCTGACACTTCAGTGCAGCACTGGGGGAGGTGCCCTGATGTGGATGAGACATTAAACTGTGGCCCCGTCTGCCTTCTCAGGTGGATGTAAACGATCCAATGGCACAATTCGAAGAAGAGCAGGTGAGTTCTCCCCGGTGTCCTGGCCAATATTTATCCCTCAAGCAACATCACTAAAACATATTATCTGGTCATTATCACATTGCTGTTTGTGGGAGCTTGCTGTGTGCAAATTGGCTACCATTTTACCAAAAATAAACAGTAGCAGATACCTGGGGGTGATATCTATAATAAACAGTTAAAGATACCTGGGGGTGATATCTATAATAAACAGTAACAGATACCTGGGGGTGATATCTATAATAAACAGTAGCAGATACCCGGGGGTGATATCTATAATAAACAATAGCAGATACCTGGGGGTGATATCTATAATAAACAATAGCAGATACCTGGGGGTGATATCTATAATAAACAGTAACAGATACCTGGGGGTGATATCTAGAATAAACAGTTACAGATACCTGGGGGTGATATCTAGAATAAACAGTAACAGATACCTGGGGGTGATATCTATAATAAACAATAGCAGATACCTGGGGGTGATATCTATAAGAAACAGTAACAGATACCTGGGGGTGATATCTATAATAAACAGTAACAGATACCTGGGGGTGATATCTATAATAAACAGTAACAGATACCTGGGGGTGATATCTATAATAAACAGTAACAGATACCTGGGGGTGATATCTATAATAAACAGTTACAGATACCTGGGGGTGATATCTATAATTAGCAGTTAAAGATACCTGGGGGTGATATCTATAATAAACAGTAACAGATACCTGGGGGTGATATCTATAATAAACAGTAACAGATACCTGGGGGTGATATCTATAAGAAACAGTAAAAGATACCTGGGGGTGATATCTATAATAAACAGTTGAAGATACCTGGGGGTGATATCTATAATAAACAGTTGAAGATACCTGGGGGTGATATCTATAATAAACAGTTAAAGATACCTGAGGGTGATATCTATAATAAACAGTTGAAGATACCTGGGGGTGATATCTATAATAAACAGTTGAAGATACCTGGGGGTGATATCTATAATAAACAGTTAAAGATACCTGAGGGTGATATCTATAATAAACAGTTGAAGATACCTGGGGGTGATATCTATAATAAACAGTTAAAGATACCTGGGGGTGATATCTATAATAAACAGTTGAAGATACCTGGGGGTGATATCTATAATAAACAGTTACAGATACCTGGGGGTGATATCTATAATAAACAGTTAAAGATACCTGGGGGTGATATCTATAATAAACAGTAAAAGATACCTGGGGGTGATATCTATAATAAACAGTTGAAGATACCTGGGGGTGATATCTATAATAAACAGTTAAAGATACCTGGGGGTGATATCTATAATAAACAGTTGAAGATACCTGGGGGTGATATCTATAATAAACAGTTGAAGATACCTGGGGGTGATCTCTAGAATAAACAGTAACAGATACCTGGGGGTGATATCTATAATAAACAGTAACAGATACCTGGGGGTGATATCTATAATAAACAGTTACAGATACCTGGGGGTGATATCTATAATTAGCAGTTAAAGATACCTGGGGGTGATATCTATAATAAACAGTAACAGATACCTGGGGGTGATATCTATAATAAACAGTAACAGATACCTGGGGGTGATATCTATAAGAAACAGTAAAAGATACCTGGGGGTGATATCTATAATAAACAGTTAAAGATACCTGAGGGTGATATCTATAATAAACAGTTGAAGATACCTGGGGGTGATATCTATAATAAACAGTTAAAGATACCTGGGGGTGATATCTATAATAAACAGTTGAAGATACCTGGGGGTGATATCTATAATAAACAGTTACAGATACCTGGGGGTGATATCTATAATAAACAGTTAAAGATACCTGGGGGTGATATCTATAATAAACAGTAAAAGATACCTGGGGGTGATATCTATAATAAACAGTTGAAGATACCTGGGGGTGATATCTATAATAAACAGTTAAAGATACCTGGGGGTGATATCTATAATAAACAGTTGAAGATACCTGGGGGTGATATCTATAATAAACAGTTGAAGATACCTGGGGGTGATATCTATAATAAACAGTAACAGATACCTGGGGGTGATATCTATAATAAACAGTAACAGATACCTGGGGGTGATATCTATAATAAACAGTTACAGATACCTGGGGGTGATATCTATAATTAGCAGTTAAAGATACCTGGGGGTGATATCTATAATAAACAGTAACAGATACCTGGGGGTGATATCTATAATAAACAGTAACAGATACCTGGGGGTGATATCTATAAGAAACAGTTAAAGATACCTGGGGGTGATATCTATAATAAACAGTTGAAGATACCTGGGGGTGATATCTATAATAAACAGTTGAAGATACCTGGGGGTGATATCTATAATAAACAGTAACAGATACCTGGGGGTGATATCTATAATAAACAGTAACAGATACCTGGGGGTGATATCTATAATAAACAGTTACAGATACCTGGGGGTGATATCTATAATTAGCAGTTAAAGATACCTGGGGGTGATATCTATAATAAACAGTAACAGATACCTGGGGGTGATATCTATAATAAACAGTAACAGATACCTGGGGGTGATATCTATAATAAACAGTTAAAGATACCTGGGGGTGATATCTATAATAAACAGTTGAAGATACCTGGGGGTGATATCTATAATAAACAGTAACAGATACCTGGGGGTGATATCTATAATAAACAGTAACAGATACCTGGGGGTGATATCTATAATAAACAGTAACAGATACCTGGGGGTGATATCTATAATAAACAGTTACAGATACCTGGGGGTGATATCTATAATTAGCAGTTAAAGATACCTGGGGGTGATATCTATAATAAACAGTAACAGATACCTGGGGGTGATATCTATAATAAACAGTAACAGATACCTGGGGGTGATATCTATAATAAACAGTTAAAGATACCTGGGGGTGATATCTATAATAAACAGTTGAAGATACCTGGGGGTGATATCTATAATAAACAGTTGAAGATACCTGGGGGTGATATCTATAATAAACAGTAACAGATACCTGGGGGTGATATCTATAATAAACAGTAACAGATACCTGGGGGTGATATCTATAATAAACAGTTACAGATACCTGGGGGTGATATCTATAATTAGCAGTTAAAGATACCTGGGGGTGATATCTATAATAAACAGTAACAGATACCTGGGGGTGATATCTATAATAAACAGTAACAGATACCTGGGGGTGATATCTATAAGAAACAGTAAAAGATACCTGGGGGTGATATCTATAATAAACAGTTGAAGATACCTGGGGGTGATATCTATAATAAACAGTTGAAGATACCTGGGGGTGATATCTATAATAAACAGTTAAAGATACCTGAGGGTGATATCTATAATAAACAGTTGAAGATACCTGGGGGTGATATCTATAATAAACAGTTGAAGATACCTGGGGGTGATATCTATAATAAACAGTTAAAGATACCTGGGGGTGATATCTATAATAAACAGTAAAAGATACCTGGGGGTGATATCTATAATAAACAGTTGAAGATACCTGGGGGTGATATCTATAATAAACAGTTGAAGATACCTGGGGGTGATATCTATAATAAACAGTTAAAGATACCTGGGGGTGATATCTATAATAAACAGTAAAAGATACCTGGGGGTGATATCTATAATAAACAGTTGAAGATACCTGGGGGTGATATCTATAATAAACAGTTAAAGATACCTGGGGGTGATATCTATAATAAACAGTTAAAGATACCTGGGGGTGATATCTATAATAAACAGTAACAGATACCTGGGGGTGATATCTATAAGAAACAGTTGAAGATACCTGGGGGTGATATCTATAAGAAACAGTAAAAGATACCTGGGGGTGATATCTATAATAAACAGTTAAAGATACCTGGGGGTGATATCTATAATAAACAGTAACAGATACCTGGGGGTGATATCTATAATAAACAATAGCAGATACCTGAGGGTGATATCTATAATAAACAGTTAAAGATACCTGGGGGTGATATCTATAATAAACAGTAACAGATACCTGGCGGTGATATCTATAATAAACAGTTACAGATACCTTGAGAGGTGTTACTTGTTATAAACAATAAAAGAGACCTGGGAGGTGATATTGTCTCTTCTTTCACTAGTACCAATGCAGTACCTAACTGTACTGTACATATTATTACTTCTTGTTTCTGGGGATATTCTGTAATATTAGCCCTTCCTTTGTCTGAATGACATGGCACCTGTTTAGTTGCTGCAGGCCTGCTCACAGGCTGTCGCTAACGTACACTGCTGTCAGTCAGTACCAGGCACTGCTCTGGGAGATGGTCAGTACTTCTCCTGATTAACAAGGTTTTGATTGAGAAGTGAGCAGCGGGGGGGACTCACACTTGTATTTATTCTCGCTTGGTGGCATTGAATGCCATGTAGTGTTATTTGTGTGCCATTAGATGACACTATTGTACTTTGCAAACTGCTCTGTTAACAGCTGAAAGCAGAGTTCTTTACAAGGTGTGCAATGCTACAGAACTCCTCCCTAAAGGGAGGAAACATTTTTTATTTGCATTTTGCTTATTGCTCTCATCACTGCACTGCGCAATCCAGCTGATACATGACCAAATTTTATCCCATTATATGCATTTCAGTGCCCCTTCCGAAGAAAATAGTGCATAAATTGCTTAAACGTGGGTTGAATTTTCTAAAACTTTTTTGACGGTCATTAAATCAGATGAGCACTTTATTTTCCAAACGATGCCTCTGTCGTTTTATTATTCCATAATTGATGATGCAAAGTAATTATCATATGGAAAACACCTGTTGAAGAGCTCCTTCTAGCTTATAGTCAAAGCAGCACTGTGAACACACACTCATTAATTATTAGTCAAATAATGAGTTGGGTTCTCTATTGAGGTTATCATCACAAACAGAAGCCTTCCTTGTTAAATAATCCTTTAGCTGTAGCCATATGTGCTTTTGCATGATGTTGCTGGGAGCTTCATTGTTTGCCTTGTTCCCTATGTCAGTTGTAAAAGAACAGTACGGTTACCATGGGTAGGTTTCAGACAGAATGACATCCTTGCCTTGCTTGAGCCCAGAAGTAAATTACAATGAGGCACTTACAATATTGAAGTTTACGACAACCTAAATAATTCAAGAATAAAAACAGAAAATGCTGGAAAACACTCAGCAGGTCAGGCAGCATTGAGTGGAGAGAGAAACAGAGTTAACGTTTCAGGTCGACGACCTTTCGTTAGATCTGTTGCTACTGCAATTCAAAAAAAAAAGTACTTCATTGGCTGTAAAGTGCTTTGGGACGTCCTGAGGTTGTGAAAGGTGCTATATAAATGCAAGTTCTTTTTTCCTTTCAGTCTGATTGGATAAAGAACAGACTCTGTCTGGAGCCTTGGAAGTATCAGGCACTCTGGAGCCCTTTCTTGGAAACCTACACAATTCAGATGTACCCTGACTGCTCCAAGAAACTAGGAATCGACCAACTTGGGGAGCAGCCGCAAAGTAACCAGGAGTTTTTTCCCATCTGATTGGGTCCCTAAAGCCCCATGTACAGCAACAGCCCAACCCTACGAAACCCCTCTCTCTGCAGACAGGAGCCTCTACATGCATGACCCAACACAAGGGATGTTATTAAATTATCCTGACCCCCAGAAGCATGTGGTCCCCAGTGTGTGCTTCACTGCACCAACAACCCTAATGTGCCAATTTATTCTGCTGTAAGTGGGCAATGACTCCACAAATATGTATCTGTGTATCCTTTTTACTGAATAATATAAATATATATTTTTTAAGTTGTCTTGTCCCTTCCGGGGTGAATCCATCAGCACAAAACTACCTGTAAGTCAGCACTAATTGGTACTGAATTATTCATACTAAATTGGCACTAATTGGGACCATGGCAGTGCCAAGACAAATCACAATGATCACTTTTCAGTTGTTCCATAACTTTTACTTTTCCATGAGAGTAACTACAGTATATCACTCAGAGAAACTACAAGGATAACTAATATGGGAAACAGAAGTGACGCATTAATGCAGTAGGGGATGCTAGTCTGAATAAAGTTCATCATTGAGCAGAGTGGATAGAGTAGCTGTAGTAACTGAGATGGCAGTTCTTGTTATTGACACTAAGTGCAAGATGTGGAGGAATTTTTGATTCCCAGCACTAATATTCTTCACTTTGATGACCACAGAAATTCATCATCAAATTATTATTAGAGTGGAACGACCATTATCCACACTTTGATTATTTGCTTTCCTGGTCGTCCCGGTGCTTTCATGGGACAAAGTTTTGAAGGGCATGTTTCCTCATTGCAGAGCTCGCTAACACCAATCTTCTCCTGTCTGACAAAAGTCAACCTCACAGCACAGGAAAGATTACATTGTTTATTTGTATTGTACTTGCCTTCTTTCCTGTGTGTAGAGTATTCCTGGACCTTACCTGTAAGTCCAGAGTTTGGTTCTCTTGATTATCTGTTAATTTCCACTATCCACCTGGGCCCCCTGAACTATGGGAGATAATGGGATTAGGAAAATCCAATTTAATACTGGTTCTTCATGTGTCGATTAAGCTATTAAAAATCTTACATAGAATTACATTGAATGTACAGTACAGAAACAGAATATTTGGCCCAACTGATCCAAGCCGGTGTTCATGCTCCACACGAGCCTCCTCCCACCCCTCTTCATCTAACCCTATCAGCATAACCTTCTATTCCTTTCTCCTTCATGTGTTTATCTAGCTTCCCCTTAAATCTGCATCTACAACACCTTACTTCCCGCTGTTGTGTTTCTGTCACACTTTTGTGTCAACTTTTTCCTATTATAAATTCTTATGTCCACATTTATAATGGAAACTGCCTATGTAAACTTGTCACACTGTAATCACACCCTCCTGCCTGTGGTGGCGCTACAGTGCCTCAGTTCTGTGTCTCCCAGCTCTTTAGTCTGTACTGCAGAGAAACTGCTATTCTCCAACCAACTCTGCTTCTCAAATTGCTGTAAATGTTGCTATTTAACTATAAGTAATAAAATTAAAGTATTATATAAAAAAAGGGCAGAATGTACAACTTTACCGGGGGGACTAAATTACGCCTATGCGCTCTGCTGCAATTATCTCCTGCCCTCTAACTCTGCTTCACCTGAAGACTACACTTGGTTTTGACTCCCTGTGTACAATGCCATGGACGCTGACTAGTTATGAAATAAATTCATGCTGAGAACGAGATACTTGGAGTCAGTTATGGGGCATTAACCATCTGTTGGAACATTACTTTTTCCTTTGATGACAGTTCTGTGTAATCAAGGGTTAAAGTGGTTCCATTGTCACCTGTTTGCGGAAAACCAGTCTTGTTTCATCCGTTGTGAATTCATCATTAGCAAAGCAGCTTGATTGTCATTCAGTGACTACTGAAATATTAATGCGCAGTATGTTTATGGTTAAATATTTAAGCCACAGGCACGCACCAAAAGAACTTTTCTGTTTTTCATTGAATGTCATTGTTAGTATAGGCTGCTTGTATTGTTACAAATCCAGGCATCTTGTATCATATCTGGACTGGAATAACTTTGTTCTGGTCATGAATTAGACATTAACATGGATACAGCCCAAGCGTTTCCTTTCAGCTTTATCCTGTCATTGTGTGTTCTGGTTCACTCTGCTCGCTGTTGAGTTTTGTTCAAGGGAGGTATCTATGTGTTTATTGGCGTATTACAGCCGTCAGCAGCCTACGTTACTATATCAAATCACAGGGCAGAAAAAGAAATGGAGGGAGGCTGAGAAAAGGACTTTTCGGAGATATTTGAAGACATGCAGGGAGGTGATAAGGCCAAGAGATTTTAGGAAAGAACTCCAGAGCGCAGGGGGCGAAGCGGCTGAAACAATGACCACCAGTGGTGGAGTGGAGGGAGTGAGAAAGAGTGTGAGGAGAGCAGGGGTTACGTGCATTGCCATATGGCTGGAGGAGGTCACTCTGATAGGATGGAGCAAGGCCATTGGAGGGATTTGAAGATGAAGATGAGTTTGTACGGGATACTGGGAGTCAATGGAGCTTGGCAACGGTAGGAGTGATGGGTGTACAGGATAGGACAGAACCCCTGTCTCCCTTTATTACTGTGTTTTATACTGGTTGGATGCAGCCTCCTCCTGCTCTGCTATCATGAAGTTCTGCTCCAGTGATGTTGTCCCAGTGAGTGGACTGGGGCCAATGCTCCCAATTGACCAGATCACTGGAACACAACATTACAGCTTTCAGGGTTCACCAACACTCTGAAAAGAGAAGCAGCTTTTATTTCACTGACAAATTTAAAGAGTAATTAAATTGGGATGTATATCAGATCTTGGCAATGAAATCAGTGACACTATCATTCAAATTGTTTAACTTATTAATATAAATACAGCAATAAAATAGTCAACACTAAATTGCTCAGCTCTCAATGACCTAATGTAAACAAAATGTCTATTGACACCACCGTGTCACCCAATCATCTCCATTCTGGCCGAGAATAGTGGTGTCACTGTAAGCTCAAATGTCGCCCAAAGGTAAACTTTATTTATCTACACAACTTATGTTCAGTATAATGTAAAGTAATTACAGCTAAGGGAAAATTCCTTTTGCAATTTGGAGTAGGTGAGGAACCCCTATCTGAACCATTTGTGATTGCAAGGATTATTACACAACGTTTAATGCAGGTTCAAGAAGGGAATCCACTCAGGTAGGAACACAGGAAATTGGAACAGGAGTAGGCCATTCAGCCCCTCGAGCCTGTTCCGCCGTTCAATTAGATGATAGCTGATTTGTATCTTAACTCCATTTACCCGTCTTGGTTCCATATCTCTTAATACCCTTGCCGAACAAAAATCTATCAATCTCAGTTTTGAAATTTTCAATTGACTCCCAGCCTCAACAGCTTTTTTGGGGGAGAGAGTTCCAGATTTCCACTCCCCTTTGTGTGAAGAAGTGCTTCCTGACATCGCCCCTGAACGGCCTGGCTCTAATTTTAAGGTTATGCCCGCTTGTTCCGGACTCTTCCACCAGAGGAAATAGTTTCTCTCTATCTACCCTATCAAGGGTAGGAGCTGAATGGAATGGGCCCATTTATACCTTTTTAGTGTGTTGATGCAATGCTACCTACTTGTAGAAAGCAGGTGATACGTGCAGTTTGTCCTTTATTACAAAACAGCGGCAGATCAGATGGCAGAATGGATGGACAAGGGGCAAGAGAGGGGATGTAATGGATACAATGAGGCTGACATTGTGGTAAATCCAGTGATTCTTGACATTGTACTGCTCCAAACTGATCTTGGCACGAACCTTACACCAGAGGTGGGTTTGCTTTATGCAGTGGCTGATTCAGAGTGTAGGTTTTGACAGATCTACAGTGGGAATAGGAAGTCAGATTTAAGCCGATGGAATTCGTAAATTGTGGCCGTAGCAGGTGGAGGACGGGATTAAGTGGAAGCAGTGCTGAGCACACAGAGCAAACACCCAAACAATTTCCATGTTAGTGGGGCAGCGGCTTCGAAAAGAGGAGGCACGAGAGACAATATGAAAGTCTGCCACCAACTCCCTATCCTCCTAATTCATTTGGGAGTGACCGGGAAGCCGTGTTGCACTGTCCTAGGCAGTTGTGCTAGTCTCTGCCAGTGAACAAAGCAACCCTGAAGGGGAACTGGGAATCTGAACTGGGGAAAAATATGGGGAACACATTGCTCCTTCAATATTGACATTAGGGGAGCAACTGCTCCCTCCAATTTAGTGCCTAATATACCAACTGAGAGCTTGGTGTTCAAGTAAATTCTTGAGTGAAGCTGTGAGAGTGATTGCTTAAGCAAGCTATGCTGTGCTTGTAATAAACTGTCTGTTCAGCTGAAAAAGACTTACTGCCAGGGGCAGATTGACAGAGCTTTAGGTGTTCCCGCTCTCAATTGTCCTTTTTTTTTAATGATACGCTCCAAAATGTGAGAATAATTATTTCTGCAAGCCCAAGCAATCTTAATGGAAACATTAGAATTTAATCATACCAGACCTGCCCTATTACATCCTTGACTAGATGAAGTGCCAAGTTTGCAGGATTTCTTTCGAAGTCATGTCCCCCTTGGTTGTCATTTTAAGTACCTCCCATGCAAAATATCCAAGCTTGCAGGAACCTATATACTAGAGATTAAGATTGAGAAATAGTTAAGAAATTCACTTGACGCAAAATAATCACTTATATTGTTTTCATTTTATTGGTGCTATAGTTAAAATGTTATATTAAAATACCTGCAAATGTAGCTGTCAGGTGATATCTGTAACTGTCTTATAAAATAGCCTTGGCTAGTTTGAATCTTCTCATGCATACATCTATATGTCTTTTCTGTACAAGTAAATAGATAAGGTCGATTATGTTAGGTCCTGAGACCCATGCTATGGAGCCTTTTTGAGTCTGTGGTATGTTGAGCTGATAATGCCTAACATAAAACCAAGAGTGAAGATGATGGAGGACGTGATCTTAAAAGCAAGACCATTGTAATGTGAGGTTGGGGAGATGAAGAAGGGAGACATTTGGAGGGTTGAGCTCACCTGACTGTAACGTGTGTATCTTCTGCAGTCAAGCATACTTTGTAATCTCGGTGTTGGCCATGAGTATGCATCTTTTAATAAACACCTAGTGCTTGACTCATGTCCACAACTTCATCCTTGGCAGATTGGCAGTACAGTATTACAAGATTTACATCCCTAACATATGCTCTTTAAGTGAGATTGCGTCTCTTCGACTTGGCTGTTTCTACAGCCTACACTGCCTTTTCTCCATATGCAACATTTACCAGATTCACATTTTTCCTCCCTGACATTAATCGTCCGTTCCGTAACACATGTGCATGCTGCAGGAAATCCCTACCGGCAGGTACACCACACATCTGAAAACAATGAGTTATGTTCATGCTGCCTGCTCAGTAGAGCAGGTTAAAATTCATATCAATGAGTTCTGGGTGGCCTTCCAGTGGGTAAGTAACCTGGGCGATTTTAACTGCCTGGTTTTACCAGGCGGGTAGGGTTAAAATCCACCCCCCCCCCCCAAGTATCTGGTGGTACATGTGTAAGCTGCTTCCTTTCGAGCTCTCACTACGCATTCCCAGGTGAAGGCCAAGTGGATAGAAACCTGAAGAATGCCTGTGAGGCCGGACATTTACATTTTGGATCTATTTAATGTAGAAGAAGTTTCTTAGAAGATTCTCTTGAATGGACCAAATCTGAATAAAGCACCATAGTGAACGGTGGGGTTAATGAGCCAGGAATTGTGCCTCCTCTTGGTGCTGTTCACACTTTTGCACGGGACTGATTATGACATCGGCTGCACCAGGAACTATGAGGGTGAAATTGGCCTTGGGCGGTGACGCACAACGAGAGATAGTGAATTGATAGCCCGTTTCACATCCTGTGTGATTTTCTTTTCCAAATGAAAATCGGGCGGTGTAAAAAAACAAGCTGCCGATTTGCAATTGCCTGTTTTGCATTGCTGCCTGAGGCCAATTTCAGCCCCTGTGTGTCTGTCATGCTGCACATTAACATTTCAGACATGGTGCCCTAGCTTTCCTGCTCCTGATGCTATCCAGTGACTCTTGCTGGAAAGGTTGACGGTCAGGTGAGAACAGGATTGGGCTTGGCTGTGGGTTGCCCCCTGTTGTCACTCGCTGTCCAGGCTTGCATACGGAGAGCGGGCTCAGTCAAGAGAAAACAAATGGGGGAAAAAAAAAACTCAGAGAAGAATTGTCAGTAAAAGCTAACCGGAGAAAAGCAAGATACAGAGCTAACTTCACAAGCAAAAATCAAGCACTGTTCTGAATTTCAGAACTGGCTGTGATGGGGAGTGAGACCCTGGGAATTACCACAGAAAGTACATTTTTGAAGTTATTTCTAAACCACATAATTGCTGGTGTCTTGTTTTTACAAGCTGAAATGGTGAGAATGGGGTGGGGTGGAGTGAAGCTATAGGGAAGGGAGTGATTGTTAAGTGCTTTGCATGTATCTTACCTTGGCGGTAGAACATTTGTTTTTTTTTATGTGTCAAGAACAAAGCAAACATATTCTAATCTCTGCTACCTATATAACAAAGAGGAGTTGCCTTATCATGAGGTAATTTTAACTGTTTCTTCAACAGACAGTCCAAATTGCAGCTTGTAGGATTCTTTTCGGGTGACTTCAAATCTGAGGACGAGGAGAACTGGAAGTCCAGCAATGACCATTGGGGATGTTAGTGAACAAGCAACGCTTGTGTGACATTCCTCTGTCACCTATTTTAACACACGTGTTAACCTGTTTATTTTAAATGGGTCGCACCGCCATTAAAACGCAGGGAAATGAATGTCATATGTTAAGCATCCGTCCACTAAAATCACCAATCGTCTTTTCTGGTGTTTAGTTGCTGGAGGGGCAGGAGTCTAAGAGAGCTTCATAGGATCTCAGTCCTGCGTTTAATGGATTTTAGGGCTCCAGGTTCAAACTACACTGAATTTCATATTAATGGTAAATATGAGCATTTGGATTTTGCATTGGGACCAAACAATTTGCTTTCTCATATACAGACTCCCCAAATGAAAACAGGTGAATGAGTCTACTTGCACTGCTGGGAGGGAACCTCATGTAAAACTTCTCCAGAGAAGCAGTGAATATAGAGAAAGGCACCTCAGATGTGAAGGAGATGGTTGTAGGGCTTCTCTAGATCAGTATGGAATAGAGGGGAAGGTACCTCACTAGGCCATGAGGGAACGCGGCTGAAGCCTCAATCACAATCACTGGAGAGCACAACGCGACCCCCTCCTTCCCCACCGAACCAGGCCGAAAAGGAAGCCAGATGCATCAATCAACCAGGAAAGTGCGCCCCCCACCCACATAGACCACCCATTGAACTCAGACAGATTGGTGGTGTCTCGACTGGCACGAAACACAAAAGGAATGTAAATATGTAATTTTAAAAAAAGCTGAGAAATTGATTTTCGGCCAAATTTGATTCTGGTGGAATCCTCTGTTCCCACTCCGGCCTGGGCTCCTCCATTTCACATTGTGATGCTGAACCTCTGAACCACATGTGCGTAGTCCCACTGTTCACATCTAACAGCAACAACTGCGTTTCTGAGGAATGTTGCTGGAGATATTGAGGGTCTCGCGTTGTCCCTTTAGTTTGTGACTGGAGTGCCTCCAAACGCATGCAGGCCGCCACCTCCCCTCAAAGAGTGACTGCTTTACCTTGTGCTGGGATGAGTTCAGAGTGTACAGCTCACCAGGGTTAATGGTGGCAAATTGATGCTGCAGAAAATAGTCCTCTCATTCAGGGACATTCAGGCTGCGTTCTGGTAGGTCATGTCACTGAGAGGGGGCATTGCAGACTAGGGTTGCCAACCCTCCAGGATTACCCTGGAGTCTCCAGGAATTGAAGATTAATCTCCTGGACACTGCTGTGAGCAAAACCCGGGAGAAAAATCACAGAGAAAAGTCATAGGGGCATTAAAAACAATGTTTTTTTAAAAAAAAGTTTCTTTGAACACTTTTGTTTCTTAATTGTAAAAATATTGGAGATGGGGGGAAAAAAACGGCTGACCGGGAGGGGCAGTGGAGACAAGAGGTCATGTGATCAAACCTCCAGGCATACGTCCAACCAAAGTTGGCAACCCTAATCGCAGCCCAAGCCCAATCCTGCCCTCATCCAAACCTCCACCCACATGCACTTTACCAGCAGGATAGTGATCAGGAGCAAGAACCATGTTTGATTTCCCCTCTTTCTCACCAAGAGGTGCTGAGGTCAATTGTTGCGCACGTACCCAGTGAGCCATTGGGGGGAGCTCGATTCTGTCTTTTAAGATCTTATTTCAAATCTTTTTGCAGTCGACAATGTAGCACCTTTACAATGACGCACCCCAACATGAAGGAACAACAGGGGTCTCCAGCAGCGCCCTGTAGAACAGTCTATACATTCCTTGCGGTCAGTGTGTGCTTTGTGCAAATAAAGGCACTGATGACGGCTAGGGTTGCCAACTCTGGTTGGACATATTCCAGGAGGTTTCATCACATCCCGCCTCCAACTGACCCGCTCCCACCATTGGTCGCCCGACGCGTCAATCCTCAAGGCAAACCGCCTTCCCACAGCCAATTGGATGTGATTGGTAATAGAAAGATGTCCCCATGATGAGTTGCTCCATGTACAAAGGAAGCAGAGGGTTTGTCAAATGATTTTACCCTGGTAAGGTTGCCCCATGTGACAACCATCGCTTCAACGCGACATGGCACCAGCTTTTACGCTCAGTGAAAAATTGAGACAGAGTATAATTGTTACTGAAAACAAATCTATCCAGATTCCAACCTGTTCAAATTTTTCTAAGTCCTACCGATTTGGGTTTCACTCATTGCCTCTCTGCCCAAATCGGATAAGTACAGATAGACATGCTTTGCAGCAGGCACAGTTTGGCTGAAAATGTACACCTCTTGGTAACTGATTATGGAGCTGCATTTGCAAAGGTGTGGCTGCTGGATGCTTGCCTGTCCTTACCTGGGGAAAGGAAGAAAAAGTTATTGTAAAATTGAATGAATTAAAACATTCCTGTCCTAGTTTAGAGCATTTGAGGGTTGATAACTGTTGGTGTACACCTTTTGTTAGTACGTAGAGGTGGAATCAGTTCTGTGTGTTAGTGTTTAGAGGTAGACCTACATTGCTATCAGTCCGTTAGTGTGAAAGACTTGCATTTCTATAGCGCCTTTCATGACCTTAGGACGTCCCAAAGTGCTTTACAGCCAATGAAGAACTTTTGATGTGCAGTCACTGTTGTAATGTAAGAAACACGGCAGGCAATTTGGCTGCAAGATCCCACAAACAGCAATGTGATAATGACCAGATAATCTGTTTTTTTAGTCTCTTGGTTGAGGGATAAATATTGGCCAGGACACCGGGGAGAACTCCCCTGCTCTTCTTCAAAACAGTGCCATGGGATCTTTCACGTCCACCTGAGAGGGCAGACGGGACCTCGGTTTAACATTTCATAGAGGTACATTACTATCAGTTCTGAGTGAATATCTAGAAGTACAAAAAGTCTTGAGCAACAGGAAGAGGCCACCAAATCCGACAAGGTACGGGGTAGGACATTTAGGACTGAGATGAGGAGAAATGTCTTCACTCAGAGGGTGGTGAACCTGTGGAATTCTCTACCACAGAAGGCTGTGGAGGCCAAGTCACTGAATATATTTAAGAAGG
This sequence comes from Heptranchias perlo, assembly GCF_035084215.1. Taxonomy (NCBI): domain Eukaryota; kingdom Metazoa; phylum Chordata; class Chondrichthyes; order Hexanchiformes; family Hexanchidae; genus Heptranchias; species Heptranchias perlo. The sequence goes on along the minus strand of NC_090370.1, from coordinate 7,625,167 downwards.
AGCTAGATAGATTTCTAGACGCAGAAGGCATCAAGGGGTATGGGGAGAGAGCAGGAATATGGTATTGAGATAGAGGATCAGCCATGATCATATTGAATGGCGGAGCAGGCTCGAAGGGCCGAATGGCCTACTCCTGCTCCTATTTTCTATGTTTCTAAGACTGTAAAACCTTCTCATAGACAAATCCGACCTAACTGCCATCTCACCATGTTGCCCAATCTCTGCTCTCTTCAGAAACACGTCTAATTGCCTCTTTTTTCTGCCTAAAATGTTTGCTTCAATGTCCTCCCCATGTAATTTATTCTATGATGTGGAGATGCCGGTGATGGACTGGGGTGGACAAATGTAAGGAATCTTACAACACCAGGTTATAGTCCAACAGTTTTATTTGAAAATCACAAGCTTTCATGGAATCCCACACTCTGACGAAGGAGAAAGCCTCCGAAAGCTTGTGATTTTCAAATAAAACTGTTGGACTATAACCTGGTGTTGTAAGATTCCTTAATTTATTCTACAATTCGATTACCTTTTGGGTAAAAAACGTTCCCTTGTTATTCCAAACTTTTAACTAACGTGCTTTGCTTTGTGAACAGTTTGCTTGGAACAACTTTATTACTTCCCCTCATTGTCTCAAATCCAAAAGGGAAGAATTCTAAATCACAAGATCACCTGTAAAAGTAGGCTATTAACAAAAGATACCTTAAAGTGGGAGGCTGCAACTTTACAACATGCCCAGTAGATGGCAATGTTTCACAACAAAATGACATTATTAGCTGAGTCTTTACAATCGTTGCTTTGTATTCGCAGGTGAGCACGGCCACTCCCTTTGCCCCATTGATGCTCCTCCAAGCAGGACTGTACCTGTCTATCATGTATATAGGTTTCACTGTAGGAAATATAACATCATGATATGTTTCTAAAAACCGTGCAAAGTTATTATAACATGCAAACTGCGGGCCCAAAGATTAAAGTTTCTGCTCAGGATTCTGTCGTGGGGGAAAGCAGCATATTCTGTGCATTTTACATGGCTTTAAAAACTGCCTGACTCTGCATTCCTTTCAAGCAAGCTGCCACAGGCTAGGCGTGGGTGTGGTGGATAATCATCTATTCCCTTGGAAATGACTTTAAAGAGGTCAGATCAATTTTGTGAGCAGCTTCATGTTATAGATTTAAAACTACTGTGTCTCTGGGATATTTTATTATCATTTTCTCAATGATAAAGTTCACTATCTTTAATCCTTGGTGTTTTAATACATGTCCTGCCACAACCAAAGCCCATTGTAAACTGGGTATTAAAGTAGGAACATACAAAAATGACAGACAGGAAAAGACCTACTAGTCCCTCCAGCCTGTCCCACACAGTTGCGATGCATCACGATACACACATTCCCCACCCCATGAGAGGCGAGAAACCAGATAAAAACCCACGGCCAATTAGGGAAAAACATCTGCAAAATTCCTCTCCCAACCCCTTTGCTCGATCAAAACTCGTCCAAGACTCCAGATCTCTCAGTGATGAGAATATGCTGACCATTGGGCATCATAGCTGGGCCCGATCCTGTGCTCACTCGCCAGCCGCACACTTCCCAGTAAGGGGTCACCGGATGGTGGGGAGGTGTTAGAATCCTGGCTGATTTTGTCCGTTTCCTAGTCACTTGATGCCATCTGCAGCCCCTGCTCCAGTACCGGCCCGGCTGAAATGAGCTAACTGAACACAGGTTAGGGATTGAATCTGGGAACTTGGAGATGTGCATGGCCCAGTTCCACATTAAAGCAATGCCATTGTCAACTGAGTGATCGGGGAGCGACAGAGCTGTACCTTTTCCAACACCAACCTGCATTTATATAGCGCCTTTAACGTAGTAAAACATCCCAAGGTGCTTCACAGGAACGTTATCAAACAAAATTTGACACCGAGCCACATAAGGAGATATTAGGACAGGTGACCAAAAGCTTGGTCAAAGAGGTAGGTTTTAAGGAGCGTCTTAAAGGAGGAGAGAGAGATAGAGAGGTTTAGGGAGGGAATTCCAGAGCTTAGGGCCTAGGCAGCTGAAGGCACGGCCGCCAATGGTGGAGCGATTAACATCGGGGATGTGCAAGAGGCCAGAATTGGAGGAGTGCAGAGATCTCGGAGGGTTGTAGGGCTGGAGGAGGTTTCAGAGACAGGGAGGGGGCGAGGCCATGGAGGGATTTGAAAACAAGGACGAGAATTTTAAAATTGAGGCATTGCCGGACCAGGAGCCAATGTAGGTCAGCGAGCACAGGGGGTCTTGTTCATTTCAGCCTTGTTGTTTATTGTGCAGTGGATTGTTGTGGCACTGTTTGCTGGTTGAGGTTTGAGTATAGTGCTCGCCTCCCCTCTACATCGTGATCTAGAATTCGAACAGCAGTGCAAACTACCACAGGTTCACCAGTAAATACAAGACTATTTTTTTTTGACTCAGTGCAGTCTGCAGCCATTAGTACTCGACTAGCAGTGCAGCTAATGGCAAGGGTATGATTCTTACCTGATCCTGCATTACATGATTGTCTTTAGCCTGGTGAGATGATAGGGCCCCTCCCAACTCCCTGCGGTTTGTAATTTGCCTGAAATGTTTTACCGTCTTACAGTCTGCATGTCTTAAAATGAAAATTCTGCCTTCAAGAACATGAGCATATATCTAAAAAGACATAACCTGGGTTTTTGGACATTAAATGAAAGTTTTATACAGCAAAATGTGTATGAAAGGATTGTAACCTGGGTTTTGAATGAATTAATGAAAGATTTATGCAACTGAGATAAAAGCGAACATGTTGGACTTGCACAGCAGAGGGGTCAGGTTAAGATTGCAGTGGGGGCCTTCATCAGTTCTCAAATGAAATGTGATCCAGTCTGGGAGGTGCTGGATCACGATGCAGTCATGGACGAGCACTCAGGTAGTTGTTACTCAGCCTCAGCCAATCAAGCAGACGTCCTCATGCCATGCAACAGCTGTGCCACCACTAAACTGCACACTCAGCTGTTATCTCTTGTATGAGTAAGTTGTCGCATGATTATGTTTGGGTACAAGGCTAAAATGGCCACTGCAAGAAAGCGAGGGCATCACGCAAGCAGCCATTAAAGCTCACACATCCTTTCTTCCTCTTGTTTTTTTTTCTCCTCCCCTGAAGGTAGGGTTGCCAACCCTCCAGGATTGCCCTGGAGTCTCCAGGAATCGAAGATTAATCTCCTGGACAATGCTATGAGCAAACACCCGGGAGAAAAATCATAGGGACATGAAAAAAAATGGTGTGTTTTTTCATTTCCTTTGAACATTTTCATTTATTAGTTATAAAAATATTCGAGATGGGAAACCAAAGGCTGTTTGAGCAGGGAGGCAATTGGAGGCGGGAGGTCATGTGATGAAATCTCCAGGAATATGTCCAACCAGAGTTGGCAACCCAACCTGAAGGTGTTGATTCCTTCTGGGCTATGGTTCCACAGGTATCGGTTGTGGCTATTAATCACGTGGGAGCCTTGGCAAGCAGGCTATTTGATCGTGACAGGCATCATGGCTGACCCCAATCCTGACACCTCCACAGATGCACCTTCTAGCAGGAGTCAATGGAACAATAATCAACAACAACTTGCATTTATATAGCACCTTTAAAGTGGTAAAATGTCCCAAGTTGCTTCACAGGAGCGATTATCAAACAAAATTTGACACTGAGCCACATAAAGAGATATTAGGACAGGTGACCAAGTTGGTCAAAGGGGTAGGTTTTAAGGAGCGTCTTAAAGGAGGAGAGAGAGGTGGAGAGGTTTAGGGAGGGAACAAATTAAAATTAACTTGAAGCACAGACTTAAAGAAAATCTAAGTTTTATTTCCCTTCTCCCCCACCCACCATGCAACATTTGTACCCACCATGTAACACTTGTACCCACCATGTAATATTTGTACCCACCATGTAATATTTGTACCCACCAATGTAACATTTGTACCCACCATGTAACATTTGTACCCACCAATGTAACATTTGTACCCACCATGTAACATTTGTACCCACCATGTAATATTTGTACCCACCATGTAACATTTGTACCCACCAATGTAACATGTACCCACCAATGTAATATTTGTACCCACCATGTAACATTTGTACCCACCATGTAACATTTGTACCCACCAATGTAACATTTGTACCCACCATGTAACATTTGTACCCACCAATGTAACATTTGTACCCACCAATGTAACATTTGTACCCACCATGTAACATTTGTACCCACCAATGTAACATGTATCCACCATGTAACATTTGTACCCACCATGTAATATTTGTACCCACCAATGTAACATTTGTACCCACCATGTAACATTTGTACCCACCAATGTAACATTTGTACCCACCATGTAACATTTGTACCCACCAATGTAACATTTGTACCCACCAATGTAACATTTGTACCCACCAATGTAACATTTGTACCCACCAATGTAACATTTGTACCCACCATGTAACATTTGTACCCACCATGTAACATTTGTACCCACCAATGTAACATTTGTACCCACCAATGTAACATTTGTACCCACCATGTAACATGTACCCACCATGTAACATTTGTACCCACCATGTAATATTTGTACCCACCAATGTAACATTTGTACCCACCAATGTAACAATTCTACCCACCAATGTAACATGTACCCACCAATGTAACATTTCTACCCACCAATGTAACATGTACCCACCATGTAATATTTGTACCCACCAATGTAACATGTACCCACTATGTAATATTTGTACCCACCAATGTAACATTTGTACCCACCAATGTAACATTTGTACCCACCAATGTAACATGTACCCACCATGTAACATTTGTACCCACCAATGTAACATTTGTACCCACCAATGTAACATTTGTACCCACCAATGTAACATTTGTACCCACCAATGTAACATGTGTACCCACCATGTAACATTTGTACCCACCAATGTAACATTTGTACCCACCAATGTAACATTTGTACCCACCATGTAACATGTACCCACCATGTAACATTTGTACCCACCATGTAATATTTGTACCCACCAATGTAACATTTGTACCCACCAATGTAACAATTCTACCCACCAATGTAACATGTACCCACCAATGTAACATTTCTACCCACCAATGTAACATGTACCCACCATGTAATATTTGTACCCACCAATGTAACATGTACCCACTATGTAATATTTGTACCCACCAATGTAACATTTGTACCCACCAATGTAACATTTGTACCCACCAATGTAACATGTACCCACCATGTAACATTTGTACCCACCAATGTAACATGTACCCACCATGTAATATTTGTACCCACCAATGTAACATTTGTACCCACCAATGTAACATTTGTACCCACCAATGTAACATTTGTACCCACCAATGTAACATGTACCCACCAATGTAACATTTGTACCCACCAATGTAACATTTGTACCCACCAATGTAACATTTGTACCCACCAATGTAACATTTGTACCCACCAATGTAACATTTGTACCCACCAATGTAACATTTGTACCCACCAATGTAACATGTACCCACCATGTAATATTTGTACCCACCAATGTAACATTTCTACCCACCAATGTAACATTTCTACCCACCAATGTAACATGTACCCACCATGTAATATTTGTACCCACCAATGTAACATTTGTACCCACCAATGTAACATGTACCCACCATGTAATATTTGTACCCACCATGTAACATTTCTACCCACCATGTAACATTTGTACCCACCAATGTAACATTTGTACCCACCAATGTAACATTTGTACCCACCATGTAACATTTGTACCCACCAATGTAACATGTACCCACTATGTAATATTTGCATCCACCAATGTAACATTTGTACCCACCAATGTAACATTTGTACCCACCAATGTAACATGTACCCACCATGTAACATTTGTACCCACCAATGTAACATGTACCCACCATGTAATATTTGTACCCACCAATGTAACATTTGTACCCACCAATGTAACATTTGTACCCACCAATGTAACATTTGTACCCACCAATGTAACATTTGTACCCACCAATGTAACATGTACCCACCATGTAATATTTGTACCCACCAATGTAACATTTGTACCCACCAATGTAACATTTGTACCCACCAATGTAACATTTGTACCCACCAATGTAACATTTCTACCCACCAATGTAACATGTACCCACCATGTAATATTTGTACCCACCAATGTAACATTTGTACCCACCAATGTAACATGTACCCACTATGTAATATTTGTACCCACCAATGTAACATTTGTACCCACCAATGTAACATTTGTACCCACCAATGTAACATGTACCCACCATGTAACATTTGTACCCACCAATGTAACATGTACCCACCATGTAATATTTGTACCCACCAATGTAACATTTGTACCCACCAATGTAACATTTGTACCCACCAATGTAACATTTGTACCCACCAATGTAACATGTACCCACCAATGTAACATTTGTACCCACCAATGTAACATTTGTACCCACCAATGTAACATTTGTACCCACCAATGTAACATGTACCCACCATGTAATATTTGTACCCACCAATGTAACATTTGTACCCACCAATGTAACATTTCTACCCACCAATGTAACATTTCTACCCACCAATGTAACATGTACCCACCATGTAATATTTGTACCCACCAATGTAACATTTGTACCCACCAATGTAACATGTACCCACCATGTAATATTTGTACCCACCATGTAACATTTCTACCCACCATGTAACATTTGTACCCACCAATGTAACATTTGTACCCACCAATGTAACATTTGTACCCACCATGTAACATTTGTACCCACCAATGTAACATGTACCCACTATGTAATATTTGTATCCACCAATGTAACATTTGTACCCACCAATGTAACATTTGTACCCACCAATGTAACATGTACCCACCATGTAACATTTGTACCCACCAATGTAACATGTACCCACTATGTAATATTTGTACCCACCAATGTAACATTTGTACCCACCAATGTAACATTTGTACCCACCAATGTAACATTTGTACCCACCAATGTAACATTTGTACCCACCAATGTAACATGTACCCACCATGTAATATTTGTACCCACCAATGTAACATTTGTACCCACCAATGTAACATGTACCCACCATGTAATATTTGTACCCACCAATGTAACATTTGTACCCACCAATGTAACATTTGTACCCACCAATGTAACATTTGTACCCACCAATGTAACATTTCTACCCACCAATGTAACATGTACCCACCATGTAATATTTGTACCCACCAATGTAACATTTGTACCCACCAATGTAACATGTACCCACCATGTAATATTTGTACCCACCATGTAACATTTGTGCCCACCATGTAACATTTGTACCCACCAATGTAACATTTGTACCCATCAATGTAACATGTACACACCAATGTAACATTTGTACCCACCAATGTAACATGTACCCACCATGTAACATTTGTACCCACCAATGTAACATTTCTACCCACCAATGTACCATCCCTGACAGGAACAGTGGACAAGTGCCCAAACCTCTCTCAAGCCTCTGCTGTTCTGTGACCAGGCACTAGGTGGTGCTCCATAGTAGGACAGAGTGCATTAGCCCACATTTTCACTTCCCCTGTGTAGACGTGCCTGGCTTCCATAATGGCATGGTTCATATTGACAATTCAGCATGTGAGGAATCATGGATGTGACAAAAGTGAAGCATTATCGTTGATATATTTCACTGTCGGCTTCTCCCTTTCTTGTTACAGTATGTACGGGAGTAAACAACAACAACTTGCATTTATATACTGCCTTTAATGTGGTAAAACATCCCAAGGTGCTTCACAGGAGCGATTATCAAACAAAATTTGACACTGAGTCACAGAAGGAGATATTAGGACAGGTGACCAAGAGCTTGGTCAAAGGAGATAGGTTTTAAGGAGCGACTTAAAGGAGGAGAGAGAGGTAGAGAGGCGGAGAGGTTTAGGGAGGGAATTCCAGAGCTTAGGGCGGGTTCTACAGTGGCCGGCGATCCGTTCTGCCCCTCCTGCCTGTTCACCGCCAAGGCGGTGAGTTGAGAATCAACCCCGCTGGATAGCGATCAGGAGTGGGAATCATGGCCGACTTTTCCCCGTTCGAACTTTGGGAGCAACAGGGAGGAGGTAGTCATTTAAAGTGTGGCCTGAACGTTTACACAAATCACAGGTCTTCAAAGCATGACCTTGAATAATGTGAAACAGTAAAACAAAACACCACACTTGATTCAGTGGACCCAGAAAATAGTAGCTAAAGATATTTGCAATTGAAAAATGTGAGCCATCTACAGCACACTGAAAAGAAAACCTTTCACGACCTCAAGATGTCCCAAAGCGCTTTACTGCCAATGAAGTATTTTTGAAGTGTAGTCACTGTTGTAATGTAGGATACATGGCAGCCAATTTGCACACAGCAAGATCCCACAAACAGCAATGTGATAATGACCAGATAATCTGTTTTAGTGATGTTGGTTGAGGGATAAATATCGACCAGGACACCAGGGAGAACTTCCCCGCTTGTCTTCAGAATAGTGCCATGGAATCTTTTACGCCCACCTGAGAGGGCAGACGGGGCCTCAGTTTAACATCCTATCCGAAGGACGGTGCCTTGATGACAGTGCAGCACTCCCTCAGTACTGCACTGGGAGTGTCAGTGGAGATGACATACTCAAATCTCAGGAGTGGGACTCTGCACCCATGACCTTTTGCCTCAGAGGCGAGATAGATACCCACTGAGCCAAGGCTGCCATCTAAACACTAAGCCCATCTTTCCTCAATAGATTGGTTTAAGTATCCAAGTGAAATGGGACAACTGGCTGGTTATTTCACTGGAGCTCCTTTATGTTTTGCTGCTGGTTGAGTTTGGATTTCAGGGAATCGACAAATTACCATTTCAGGCTGCTAGTGTCAGCGTCCCGAATGAAGCTCCCTCTCCTCTGCCCCAACAACGTGACTCGGCCCCAAGCTCAGAAGGGTGCGACATCTCCCATTTCCCACACCAGCCACCCAAGCAGCCTCTCTGATTGAGATTGCTAGCTAGCACCAAACAACGGGCACTTTGCTGTTGTGGATCCCTGCCCATTAAGAACTGGATTGAGAATGCGAACCCCGCCCCTTCCAACCATTTCATGTCGGAGGTGTACAGACAGCAGGGAGGAAACTTTCCACCCCATCAGGTTTGGAAGGTGAGTGGACAGTGTCTAGCCCCCAGTGCCACCAAGTCCTAGGGTCACCTCATTAATGCGATCTTTTTTGCAGCCATTGCTATCCCGGCAATTAAAGTAATTGAAGAAATTATAAATCAGAGGTAAAAATAGGCATAGAGATCAGGATCTCTGCCCTTAGGCTAAGTAGAAAGTTAGGTATCAAAAGTTGGTGGGACATGGAAGACTGAACCTGCTGAGGAATGAATGCTAGATGGGTGTGGTCAAATAAATTGCTGAAGCTTTGCTGCTTTGCCCTGTGGCTGAAAGCTAAGGAGCTGGATTTAACCTGTTCTGACAAGTTCTGTTCTTGAATTCCTCCAATACTGAGAAGGGTGTAGTCATTTTGCTGAAGGGCTTGCGGCTTTATCTTTTCTGTTAAAGTAGAGTTTGAAATGTGCTGTGGTGCTGAGACCTGCAGATCAGCCTTGCCTTGTGTTTCATGCCCACTCTGAGCTGAGTTAGCTGGTCTCAGCCAGGGCAGCAGTTGGCGCACTACAATTGTCCTCAGCACCCTGGTCAAGGGAAAATTTAAAAAAACCTGCCAGGGCCCCCACTCCTGACTGGTATCCAATGACTCCTGTTGTGGATGTGGACACTGGGTGAGAACAGGATTCGGGTCGATGCTACTTCAACCGCCCTCCCCCATGGATGAATAGCTTGCCAACATCTGGGTAAATAAGCTAACAGCTCCCTACAGTTTTAAGCATCTGGGTCGGTGAATGGAGTCAGCCTTTTGGATGGTGGGGGTGGGAAGGGGATCCTGACCTATGTAGGGGGTGAGCTGCTTAACATCGGAGATGCCCCCTCTGGTGCCATGCTTTTTGAGGGCATTGTGCGCGAGTTTGTCCTGCAACAAGATTGAGTGAATTAGGTGAAGGCTAGTAATTGAGGGCTGTCTCCCAGGTGGCATCTGACAGCTGATGTAAGGGATCTTGGTGGTATCACCCTGCTAAAGTGAATGAAGGGGTTTTACGGTGCTGCATGTAAGTAAGTGCTGTTCGGGGAATGGCATCAACCTAAGTTTATGCCCCCCCCTCTTAATTAGAGCACAGTGTGAAAGATTAATTGTGAGGTTTTAATTTTAGAGGGTGAACAGTGTACTGGTGCCCGAGTTTGTCCAAGGAAGAAAAGGGAGAGTAGTCAGTGTGTTACCTTGCCTGCCCTGGTTAGGCCATTGAACTTCTTGTGGCACTGATCTGCAGTTCTGTGGGTGAGAGAGTTGGCATTCAATGCCACCTCCCTCCACGTGGCCTGAGACACATTTTTCTGCAGCTTCCTCCTGTCTAGACCGAACAGTCTGCCTTCCCCTTTGCTCGACCTTTCCCAGGAATGTTCGGAGGTCACTGTCACAAACATTGTGAGCTTTTCTTCCACTCCTCCTTGCCATGCCTTTGTCTCTCTTTCAACTGTCGGTGCCAGATCCTTGCCATTCTTGAAAAATGGTGCAAAAAGACACACGCGGCTTTTAGTGCACCTCAGTGGCAGTGAACAGAATGACCCGAACACTGGTGCTCCCCCAGCCTGCTGCTGCAATCTTCAGCTCGACTTGGCTTTTTACAAGCAACCCCCCAGCACATTGCTTCCGTTTTGACACCGGATTTGTGCCAATGGATCCTCCAATTGACATGCAAGCGTGCCAACCCACAGAATTCTGGAGGAGTGTCAGTGGGTGCACCTCAGGGCAGATTGGCACAAAGTCTGGTGCAACTTGCCCTGTGGAATTTTGGGTCCTATGTATTTAGCGTAGTGTGTAAAGAGTTACTGTCTCATCTCCTCACCATGACGTGCGCTACTAATGTCAGCACTGGCAGCAGCAATAGAAGGCACAAAATCAAGTGGCAATATTTGCCGGAATTAGTGGGAGAAATGAGTTCAACTGACTATTTGGAGTGAAATCATTAATATGAGTATGACGTTACAACTTTGTCACTAAGTCTATTTAGCATATTTGTACCAATACACTGTAAGAAAAAGCGCACTTAAACCAATACACTTTAATCTAGGACTACACAGTTCTTGTGTGATACTCTGAATTCATCAGCTTAAATTGTTCCCACCACTTGTCACAGACTGTAATCACCACTAGTGTTGTAAAGTTCCCACTCCAAACACAACCCATCTTTAGGAGAACAGAATCTATAATTATACTGATGGGCATAGTGTTACGCTTCACTGACATTCTAGTGACAACACTCTGTTTTCGTAAGATGGGCGTATAGCAAGGCTCTTCGAATCATAGAAAATTTACGGCACAGAAGGAAGCCATTCGGCCCATCGTGTCCACGCCGGCCGAAAATGAGCCACCCAGCCTAATCCCACTTTCCAGCACTTGTTTTGTAGCCTTGTAGGTTATGGCACTTCAGGTGCACATCCAAGTACTTTTTAAATAAGTTGAGGGTTTCTGCCTCTACCACCCTTTCAGGCAGTGAGATCCAAACCCCCACCACTCTCTGGGTGAAAATTTCTCCTCAGCTCCCCTCTAATCCTTCTACCAATTACTTTAAATCTATGCCCCCTGGTCACTGACCCCTCTGCTAATGGAAATAGGTCCTCCTTATCCACTCTATCTAGGCTTCTCATAATTTTATACACCTTAATTAAATCATCCCTCAGCCTCCTCTGTTCCAAAGAAAACAACCCCAGCCTATCCAATCTTTCCTCATAGCTAAAATTCTCCAGTGCTGGCAACATCCTTGTAAATCTCCTCTGTACCCTCTCCAGTGCGATCACATCTTTCCTGTAATGTGATGACCAGTAAATAATGGCCTTTTTCTTTCATCTTGCATTCCTGTCACATGTGAACCATATCACCTTCATTCCCTGTGGATGACCGGTTGAAACATGTGAACTACAGAACTGGCCAGCTGGTGGTATTTATCACAGCATTTTAAAAAACCTTCTAATACAACATTGTAAATCAAGGCAGATTCAAAAACCATGAGGGCATCTCGAACATGACACATTTGCAGCTTCATAGTACAGGCCTCACAATACCCAGCAGCTGCTGAATGCTGGAGACAATGCATCAGCCCACTTCATACAAACACTGTTTCCCTTTATCTGATCAAACAATCCAGACCGCTTTCTCACAAACACCTGGAGCCCATTTGTAGCCGCTGGTCTCGCTAGGAAAGACATTTTCCATTTAACCCCTCGTTAGTACAAAATCATTCACATTTTCCTATCTATAACTCAAGTTATAAAAGAAAAGAAAAATCCCATAATGCCACAAATTTATAACTTGCAGCAGGATGGAAATTAGTTTCTGTCACTTGTACATCATCATGTTACCTATGAAGGACATAACTAGTGTGTGAAAACAAAGATTTTAAAAATAAAATTGTATGATCGGTGATGTAATTACTGCCTGTCCAAGCATGATTTTAAAGGCTAATAAGAAACTAAGACAAGAATTTGTATTATCCATTATAATGGACCCCACGCCCCTGCCTCCAGTGAATAATTTTCTGACATGCATGATCCAGCAATACCGTCAGCATCCTTTGACAAGTAAGATAAATTGAATTTAATCTTTCTTAAGCTGTGAGGTTGAGTCAGATGGGAGGAGGTTGGGTTTTGGTGGTTGTCTCCCACAAAGCTTATCGCATGAAAGTTCTGGTGGATAATTGGGTAATTGGAGTATGGATAATGGAGATTCCACTGTATGCAGCAGTAGTGTCATTAGAATTGCTGGTACTCACAGAAACAAAGGAACAGGAGTCGGCCATTCAGCCCCTCGAGCCTGCTCCGCCATTCAATTAGATAATGGCTGATCTGTATCTTAATTCCATCTACCTGTCTTGGTTTCTTAACCCTTGATACCCTCGCCTTACAAAAATCTATCAGTTTTGACATTTTCAATTGACTCCCAGCCTCAACAACTTTTTGGATGAGGCGAGATTTTTACTGATTCTATTTTGGGATAATTTTGTTTAAGAACATTCTTTGAAAACAAAACTTGCTCAAACTAGACAGTCAGAGCGGCTTAAGGAATGTGGGCAAAATTAAAACTGTAATCCATACTGTCCTGTACCTGAAAGAACAAGTTAGCAACATGAATTGGGATGAACGTGACAAGATATATATTTATATAGTCTCCTGCTTCCCCTCTCCAGTTTGCCCTCTCTTGAGGGTCGATTTTCGGGTGACGGAGCGGGTGCATTAGGGACGGGGGGGGGCTCCGAAAATCGCTAAAATGCCGAGTGGGTTCGGAGCCCGGCTCCAATCCACTGACTTCCGGGTTCCCCAGTGATGTGTCCGGGTCCACGCGCGCCTCCTGAATGCAGGAGTCCCACCGGCAATTAAAGCCGGCGGGATGATCATTTGCATAGTTTCTCCGATAGTTGAGGTACTTGAACTATTTGATTGACTAGACATTTTGGCAGGGGTGTGATTTTGAAGGATCCTCAGCGTGTTTCCCGTGCTGTGGGAAACACTCCCTGTTACAACAGACGTGTTTCAGCCAGCAGCCAGTGGGAGATGTGAAGGATTATTTGACAGGTGGGGAGAAAACGTCATTTATTGCAACAGGGCACTCTGTCACTTCAGACAAATTTATGGCTGCAAAACCTTTGTGGTTTCACTCAAAATTCTTACTTTCCACCCAAAACTCTGCTGTGTGAACATATTTACCCACTTTGCGGACCCCCTCAAACTCACCCCGTCCGGATGGGGGGCACCATGGCTGCATTTACCACTTCATCTGAGGACGAGCAGCATCACCAGCCTCGCCAGGCACGGTGTCCACCTCCGCCACGTGGAGCTCCACAACACAGTGCTGCGCCACAGGCACCTGCACAAGAGCACAGAGGGTAACAACAGAGAGAGCGACGTCACAGGAGGCACTACCCTCACCACAGGGTCTACAGACCGAGGCTCAGCTTCCTGGACCTCTCTGAGGAGCAGTGCATATGGAGGCTCAGAGTCAGTCGCCAGGTAGTCACAGACATCTGCAGCTTCCTTCATGCCGAGCTGCTCCCGGCTGGCCTGAGCAGCATCTCCTTACCTGTTGCTGTCAAAGTCACCACTGCCCTCATCTTCTTCGTCTCCAAATCATTCCAGGGTGCTGCCGGGGACATCGCCGGGGTCTCTCAGTCGTCTGCACACAAGTGCATAAGACAGGTCACCGACGGCTTGTTTCGCAGGGCCTTGCACTACGTCAATTTCCCCATGGACGACCTCAGCCAGACGGAGAGGGCAGTGGGATTCCACGCTGTGGCTGGCTTCCCACGGGTGCAGGGTGTAATCGATTACACCCATATAGCAATACGAGCACCTCCACATGAGCCAGGACTGTTCATCAACAGGAAGGGCTATCACTCCATCAACACTCAGCTCGTTTGTGACCACCGCAAGAGATTCCTTCACGTGTGCGCCAGATTCCCTGGCAGCTGCCACGATTCCTTCATCCTCTGGGAGTCAAACATCCCGACCCTCTTCCATACACCAAACACCCGCAAGGGCTGGCTCCTCGGGGACAAGGGATACCCCCTGCACACACAGCTCATGACACCTCTGAGGAACCCCACCACCGAGCAACAGTGTCGATATAACGACAGCCACATCGCCACCTGGTCTACAATTGAGCATGCTACAGGGCTGCTCAAGATACGCCTCAGGGGCCTTGATCATTCTGGGGGAGCACTTCAATACACACCAGACAGAGTGGGACGCATTATAGTCGTGTGTTGTGCCCTGCATAACATGGCATAACAGAGAGGGGTGCTGCTTGAGGAGGCCCCATCCACATTAAGGAGGAGGAGGAGGAGGAGGCTGAGGCTGAGGCGGAGGCGGAGGAGGAGGAGGCGGAGGAGGAGGAGGAGCAGGAGCAACCCATGGGCAGAACAGCGGCTCACCTGGCCGCTCATGAGGCCAGGGAGTCACTGAAAGGTGAACGGTTCTCCTAACATCAGACAGTGTGAAGAGTCCAGTCCTCAGCACCTGGACAGAGCAGCGGCCACACCAGTGCCCACCCCCGCCCCCTGCACAAAACAGTCCTGCAACGACACATACACCCACTGTAGAGTGAATCAAGTGTGGTCGTTCATGGTGAACCTCATGAAAGGGCCTTATTACAGAAGCCAGTCAAGCATGGCCAAGACGTGGCAGTAGTGGTGACAATAATAACAATATTTAATGTGCGTTTAACAAAAAGCAAACATAAATAAAAAACTTGACCAACCGTCAAACACCCTTGTGCATCCCCTTTGTGCTTACAAAACCTTCACCTTTCGCTTCCGACTACTTCTACGTGGTGCATCCCCTGTGGCTGCAGCAGAGGTAGTGGCAGGTTGCTCTTGTTCATGCCCTGACTGATTAGATGCTTTGGGCCGACGCCCTCTGGGTTTCGGTGCCCGTGAGGGCCCCTCCACAGACTGCTTCACCTGCATCTGTGCAGGGGCAGAATCGATCACCTGGAGAGGAGGCAGCATTGTGGGTACTGGTTGAGGGGGGGGGGGGCAATGGGTGAGATGTGAGGGTGCTTTGAGTGGCATCCCCACTTCCATGTCCCCTTTCGCCAACATCCCTCTCCTGGGCCAATGTGCTGCTGCCCCACACCACTCCTACCACTCTGCTGGACGACAGTTTGGAGGACATGTGTGAAGCCTTGTAAGGGCAGTGCTAGTGTATCTGTCTGCCTGTTTAAGGCGGCAGAATGTTGTTCACCCTGAGTCTGAACGGCCGTTGTCAGGGCCTCAATGGACTCATTTGTGAGCCATGCTCGAAGCTCCATGGAGGCCAGCCTTCCCTCCATCGCAGACATTCCCACACTTACCCGCGACACTATCTCAGACGTGCCCTCACGTCCCTGTGACAGTATCTCAGAGATTCCCTCCCGTACCTGTGCCACCATTCCACTCATGCAGGAGTTGGACTCCTCCATCCTCTGCTCGATTGTGGAGAGTGCGCGTGGCACCTGTTCCAGCACCTTGCAAATGTGCTGCTGCCCCTCGATCATTCTCCTTTTAAAGGATGGCCCCCAGGGTTCAGCATCTGTGTCCAGCTGAGCAGAGCCTGGAGAAGAGTGCTCCCACCGATGCGGACTCTCCACAGCTGCCCCTGCCACCAGTGTCTGCTCGTGCTCACATGTGTGATAACTCACCATGTGTGAACCCAACTAACTGCGGACTGGGACCTATGCTGTCCTCTCTCCAGTTCTCCCTCTCCTGCTCTCCTCTCTCCTCTCTCCAGTTCTCCCTCTCCTGCTCTCCTCTCTCCAATTCCCCCCTTCCTGCTCTCCTCTCTCCAGTTCCCCCTCTCCTCTCTCCAATTCCTCCCCTCCTGCTCTCCTCTCTCCAGTTCCCCCTCTCCTCTCTCCAATTCCCCCCTCCTGCTCTCCTCTCTCCAATTCCTCCCCTCCTGCTCTCCTCTCTCCAGTTCCCCCTCTCCTCTCTCCAATTCCCCCCTCTCCTGCTCTCCTCTCTCCAATTCCTCCCCTCCTGCTCTCCTCTCCCCAGTCCCCCTCTCCTCTCTCCAATTCCTCCCCTCCTGCTCTCCTCTCCCCAGTCCCCCTCTCCTCTCTCCAATTCCTCCCCTCCTGCTCTCCTCTCCCCAGTCCCCCTCTCCTCTCTCCAATTCCCCCCTCTCCTCTCTCCAGTTCCCCCTCTCCTGCTCTCCTCTCTGCAGTTCCCCCTCTCCTCTATGCAGTTCCCCCTCTCCTCTCTCCAATTTCCCCTCTCCTGCTCTCCTCGCTCCAGTTCCCCCCTCTCCTCTCTCCTCTCTCCAGTTCCCCCTCTCCTCTCTCCTCTTTCCAGTTCCTCCTCTCCTGCTCTCCTCTCTCCAGTTCCCAGTCTCGTCTCCATAATTCGTAATCATCTGCACCCCTAGTTCTATTCCCCCCTCTCCTGAACCTATGTTGCCGTATGTTTCGACAGGCACCAACAACCTTCCAGGAGGCTGTTCTTCATATGGAATGCCAGACAATGAGTCTAGCACCAAGCATTAGTCAGAAATGGCAGTCTCTTTGTTTAGCTGTTAAATGAATACCACTTATTTACTGTCAAAAGTACCTTGGCGTTCAGCAATTTGAAAATAAACCCTACAGTCTTCACCCCTGGGACCTGGGCCTGAATCCAACCCAGTTTTTTCTCTCCGCCGACTATTACAGCCCAAAGTAAAAGGAGTTTGCTCAGAAACAATCCTTTTCTTGGTGAATCCACACCACAAGGTGTTCATCATTCATCATTAAATAACCCTAAGTTCATTTTAAATTGCGGCTCTTCCAGGCAGCTGATTTTGGTGAGTGCCAGCTGTTTATATTGGGCTTGTAGCCAGCCATGCCAGATCCATGCTTGGTGAACCCAGCAACTCTGGCACAATGTAAAAGCATCTTATATTGACTATCTTACAGAGGCCAATAGTGTGGGGAATGGGAATGTAACACTGGTGTAGTAGAGAGTGCATTTCAAAGGTGGTTAGGGCACTTTGTTGAGGCAACAACTGGAGAGTTCTACCCTCAAGCATCAGCCTGTGGATAGCACACTCCCATCTGAGTCAGAAGGTTGTGGGTTCAAGTCCCACTCCAGAGACCTGAGCACAAAATCCAGGCTGACACTCCCAGTGCTGCACTGAGGGAGTGCTGCACTGTCGGAGGTGCTGCCTTTGGGATGAGACGTTAAACCAAAGCCCCGTCTACCCTCTCAGGTGGATGTAAAAGATCCCATGGCACTATTTTGAAGAAGAGCAGGGGAGATCTCCCTGGTGTCCTGGCCAATATTTAACCCTCAACCGACATCACTAAAACAGATGGTCTGGTCATTATCACATTGCTGTTTGTGGGATCTTGCTGTGCGCAAATTGGCTGTCATGTTTCCTACATTACAACAGTGACTACATTTCAAAGGGTACTTCATTGGCTGTAAAGAGCTTTGAGACGTCCTGAGGTCGTGAAAGTCACTGTAGAAATGCTGGTTCGTTCTTCCTTTCTTTAAAAAACCCTTGGCCTAATATGAAGCTTAAGAGGGTGTTGTATTCACAAAAATTCTGTGCAAGGCTTCAGGCAATTTCAATCACTGAGTACAGATTGAAGTCATAGATGTACCTGTCCTTCAGACTAGAAAGGAATTCTATCCTAATGACTCATCTACTCACTGGTATAAAAGGTTAAACCACTCCCTGAGTAAAAATATTTACAAATTCACATCTGCTACCTACAACCCACATTTATTTTACTGAACTAACATTTTCACTGAGCTGTGGTTTTTTTAATCCCCTCCTCTCTTGAGGCCACTGACTCTTCACTAATGTCCTTTAGGGTAGGAAACCTGCCGTCTTAACATGGCCTGGCCTATATGTGACCCACAGTCCCATGCCAACATAATTGACTCTTATCTGTCCTCTGAAGTGATCTGGCAAACCACTCAGTCAGGATGACAAGGGAGGGGCAATAAATGCCTTTCTTGCCAACGACGCCCATATTCTGAGAATGAATTAAAAGAAACAGGGATACAGTTTCACCTGCAGTACTCTGCCAACATGGTCCTGCTGCATGTGTGGGCCTAGGGAGTGTGTAACTGCAGGCTATTTGACTATGAGTGCACTGCAGCCAAGCCTGACCTGGTCCTCATCTTGGGGAAGAATTCCTCAGCGCACTAGTTGTAGTGAAACTGGAGAACGCGGTTACGATTCGCTGCACTGAGTGCACCGAGGAAGTCTTCCCCCTCTGATGTCCACGCAGGTCCACTTTCCAGCAGGACGCCAATGGAGAGTGAGCAGGTGTGGGAGCTGCTTATCCCCTCCCTCGCCCGAGGTTCATGACATAAGCAGTTGAGCCCAACAATAGCGTTCTGACGGCCACCCCAGCTGAGATGAGTTAACTTGGCATTGATCGTAGAGTGATCCTGGGATCTTGCTGCTATGTCTTGCTCAGTTGCACATCGGGCAGCAAAATTTCCATCTACTCCCTCTGATTTTTAAATCTGAGTTAACTATCATCTCTCAAATCCATCTGGTCATCCAGAAAATTGAATCAGACCATCACAGTCTGTCTTCACTCCAGAGCTCCAGTGTGCGTGGTGTGTGTGTGTGGTTGGTATGTGCGTGTGGTGTGTATATGTGTGGTGCGTATGTGTGTGTGGTATGTATGTGCATGTGGTGTGTATATGTGTGGTGTGTATGTGTATGGTACATATGTGTGTGCGTGTGGTGTGTGTGGTGTGTACATGTGTGGTGTGTAAGGGTGTGTGGCCCAGTCACTCAAATGTGCAGAACAGTTGACAACAGAGACAACATGCTCTGGCAAAACTCCTTCACAGTACTGCAAAACAAAGTACTTACGTCCTTACACATACAGTTGAACACGATTGAAATGTCTACAAGCATATCTATCCTTTGACATCTGAGGCTAGATTCCCACCACGGAGTGTTCTCGGGTTGTGATGGGGAAGATTGCGAAGCAGCATCTGTGAATCTGAACAGGTTACCTCCTTATGGGAGACTGTCCCCCCTCCTGTACAGGTTACCTCCTTATGGGAGACTGTCCCCCCTCCTGTACAGGTTACCTCCTTATGGGAGACTGTCCCCCCTCCTGTACAGGTTACCTCCTTATGGGAGACTGTCCCCCCTCCTGTACAGGTTACCTCCTTATGGGAGACTGTCCCCCCTCCTGTACAGGTTACCTCCTTATGGGAGACTGTCCCCCCTCCTGTACAGGTTACCACCTTATGGGAGACTGTCTCCCCTCCTGTACAGGTTACCACCTTATGGGAGACTGTCCCCCCTCCTGTACAGGTTACCTCCTTATGGGAGACTGTCCCCCCTCCTGTACAGGTTACCTCCTTATGGGAGACTGTCCCCCCTCCTGTACAGGTTACCTCCTTATGGCACGTGGCCTGCTGGATGTGTATAATGGTTTACACTTCAAGGATTGGTTGCATGATAATCCAGCCATGTCCATCTTCAGCACCTGGACTTTTAATTGGGGAGAAAACTGCCTTTTGAAGCTGGTTTCTGGCCAATAAAATCCCCTTTTGAAAAACAGCAGTAGAAGAGGAAAGGGGAGTGACAGCTTTTTGGGATGGGTGGAATAAAGAGCAAAATGAAAGTTACATTTAAAAATTGGGAAGTGGAAGTGGGAGCACAAAAGGAGACTGCGAAGTGTTGACAGTTTCTATTGTTGATATTCCAGTCATATTTCTAATCGTTGAGTAGATTTATTCCTATGATATCAGTGTTTACTTTAGCATCACAGTGAGTGCGCTGAAAACGAACAAGACTGGTCAGCCCTATGAGAGAGAAGTCTCCCTGAATCTGCTGCCCATCCTTATACCAAGAGCAATTTTTTTGGCTTAGTTACGCGCACATCTGATGGTCTTCACGTGTTTGAGTGCCTTTGAAACTGGCTTTCTTTGCAGTGATATCAGCCCTCAATGGTAAGCGTTTTGCTGTTTATGTTTAAAACCAAATTTGATAAATTGTTGGACAAGTACTCGTTAGCCTTGGGTTCTTCGGGTAAACCATTGGAGCTCTATACAGCATTGAATACTCTGCCTCCGATCTGCTTGTCCGACATCCAGTACTGGATTAGCAGAAATTCCCTCCGATTAAACATTGGGAAGACCGAAGCCATTGTCTTCGGTCCCCCGCCACAAACTCCGTTCCCTCACCACCAACATCCCAAGATGTAGTGATTCTGTAGCATGACACTACTGCTCAGTAAACATTCTTAGGAGGCAGACATGGGCACAAATGGTTCTAAGGCAACCAGCACCAGACCCAACCCCCCACCCCCCCAAAACCCACCCTGCCAACTGCAGTGAGCTAAAGGTGCATCTCCACATTGACTTTCCCTTTTAACACTGGAGAACAGAGCTGATGAAAGACACAATCTGGTACTACCCATGTGTATACTGTGTGAGGCTGCGGTGGAGACGAGACCGTCACCCATCTCCTTCTGGAATGTGCCTTTGCAAGGAAGGTCTGGAGAGAGATGCAGTGGTATCTGTCCAGGTTCGTCCCGAGCAGTTCCGTAACACAGGACTCTGTGCTCTACGGGCTGTTCCCGGGGACGCACACCGAGACAGACATCAACTGCTGCTGGAAGACCATTAACTCGGTGAAAGACGCCCTTTGGTCTGCCCGAAACTTGCTGGTCTTCCAATGCAAGGAGCTGTCCTCGACCGAGTGTTGCTGACTGGCACATTCCAAGGTCCAGGACTACGTGCTCAGGGACGCACTGAAGCTGGGTGCGGCCGCCGCAAAGGCTCTGTGGGGAAAGGCAACCATTTAGAGCCTTCCCGCCATTGTATACCGAGGGGCTGCAATCAGGGAAAAACCCCCCCGGGCAGAATGTAAAATTCAAATTGATGTAATGTACCTGTAATGAATCTGTAATCAATAATCTGTATTGAGTGTAATGCAATGATGCACCCTAGAGTGTCATGAACTGTAATTATGTACAATGTGTTCATTGAACTGTACTTAATGTAACCTGCAAATTGTATAATCTGTATTGTGTACGTTTGGAATGTGATATGACAACTGGATTGTATGTATTGCTACAAATTTTATGAATAAAGTATATTTTATGAAAAAAAAACTGTGGGCGTAAGTGTCTCAGTGAAAATCCTGCAGTTGGAGCTGGGTGAGGTTTGACACTAGTATGCCTCCAGCATTGTAGGGTGCAAGAGAGAGATTTGGAGCTTTTCATAAGAACCCCAGATTAATCAATCCATTGGAATTTAGATTCTGAACCAGCCCTTGTAGTAGCATGTACTAATCACTTAGTCAGATTTCCAGTTCCTTTACAAATTCATCAAAAGGCTTTTTTATTACATATCCACAAATATTTTACCATTCAATAGATGAATTCTTGTCCCTTCAAGCTTTTATTGGTTGGAAAGGCAGTAAATATGGAGCTACTTCAAACAAGCAGTTTGAACTATGTGATGAATATATAACTATGGTCGCCACAGACTCCTCTGTACACCAGATGATGGTTTGTCACCCGTTCTTGCTCTCCAGTTAAACTGCAAGGTCTGCATCAATGTGAACCGTGCGATGTAATCTAGGGGTGAAGTCGCCCGAGTCGCAAGCAGTGGCGAAACCTGCTCTCGGAGGAAACCTCACACTAGTGCAGCTGCCCAACTCTTACACAATAACTACAGCCAGTGTAGAATGGCGTATCACGTAGAAACATCTCAAAGGACTCCACACAATGAATTACTTCTCAAGTGCAGTGACTGTTGTTATGTCGGTAACCCTGGCAGCCATTCTGCACTAGCAATGCCCCACGTACAGCAAAGAGACGGGCGACCAGTTAACCTATTTTTTTTTGAAGGTGCTCCTTGAGGGAGGAATTTTGAGCATTGAGAGAACTCTCTGCTCCTCTTCAAATAGTGTCAGGAGATCCTTAATGTCCATGTGCGCTGCTGGAGCAGGCAGGTGGGGGCTTCCGTTTAACATAGGGTCGCCAACCCTCCAGGATTGCCCTGGAGTCTCCAGGAATTGAAGATTAATCTCCAGGACACTGCTGCGAACAGAACCCGGGAGAAAAATCACAGAGGCATTAAAAATTATGGGTTTTAAAAAATGCTCTTTGAACTCTTTTGTTTATTAGTCGTAAAAATATGGGAAAAAGGCTGATTGGATGATTCTTAACTGTCAGTCAATCGGGTAACGAAGAGTCTATTCGCTTTCCAATTGGTGTTGGAAAGCAAGGCATCGCGAGGATGGATATGTTGGACGACCAATGGCAAGAGTGTGGGGGCGGGGCAGTTGGAGGCAGGAGGTCATGTGATGACACCTCCAGGAATATGTCCAACCAGAGTTGGCAACCCTAGTTTAACATCTCATCTGAAAGACAGCAGCTCCAATAATGTAGCACTCCCTCAGTACTGCACTGGAGCGTCAGCCTAGATTGATGGGGTCAGTAACGGAGTCCGTCTACCTGCGCTGAACAAAGCTGACTGTGTACCACAATGCGAGATGAGCTCATTTACATAGCCTTAGGGCATGACATGATGGGAACATGTGCAGCTCAGGGGCGGGATATTGGGGCACAGCAGCTCTTAAAGAGCTGCTGCTTGTCGTTAATGCTGCCCCGGAGGAGAAATGGGTTGGAGCAAGTCACTGAAGTTGAACTGCTGCAGGAGGTCCTGGAAAGAACAATCATCTCTTTTGGAGCTGAGAGCCATCCTGCAGTGAATCTACTACTTGTGAGGTGCAATCATACTTGAATGGGTACAAAAGGAGTGGTTCTCTATTTGGTAAAGGAGCTCCACCTTTTACGAGGCTGCCAATGGCCAAATATTCAGCAATGACTCTGTGCCCCACCTCATTTTTTTAAAAAAAGGTGACGTCATACGGGCAGCCCTTCCATTGTTGGCAGCATACGGTCTGGTGCCATGGTAATCCCGGTGTATCATGCACTATATGCCAGGAACACCACTAAAATATTTAAATGAGCTAACATTGCAGTATTGTACGAGGTCAATTCATTTTGACACAGGCACGGCCAGCACCCAATACGCTGGCACTCCCTCATGCCACCGTGCCAGGAGTGCATTATCGGGCCCGCTACGTTCCTTTCCCTAACTCCCTGAAAAATGATCGAGCATCACTAATAGTATCTCTATAACCCATGGGTTCAACCCACTCCAACAACTTGAGTCTCGGTTGACACTCCCAGTGCAGTACTGAGGGAGTGCTGCACTGTCGGAGGTGCCGTCTTTCGGATGAGACGTCAAACTCAGGCCCCGTCTGCCCTCTCAGGTGGATGTAAAAAAAAATCCCATGACACTATCTTGAAGAAGAGCAGGGGAGTTCTCTCTGGTACCCTGGCCAATATTTATCCCTCAACCAACATCACTAAAACAGATTATCTGGTCATTATCACATTGCTGTTTGTGGGACCTTGCTGTGCACAAATTGGCCTCCATGTTTCCTACATTACAACAGTGACTACACTTCGAAAAAAAAGCACTTAATTGGTTGTCCTTAGGTTGTAAAAGGTACTATATAAATATAAGTCTTTCTTCCCATCATTAGCCATTGATTTCAGCACCTTTTAAAGATGTCTGTTGGCCCCAAATTAACTCCCTTCTCTGGGAGTCTGTTCCACCTCTGCTATCCTGTAGGAAAAATATTTTTTCTAATCTCTAACAGTGCATTTTTTAATGTTTGCTCCTTCTAGTCTTCTTTCCCTGCTCAATGTCCAAATTAAATAGCTTCCCTGCTTCAGCCTCTTGTCTACCTTTCGTTATTTTGAAGATCTGTAGCATGTCTCCACTAAGCCTTTTACATTCTTGAAATACAGCACATATTGGCGGTTTAAAATGGATTCAATCAAGCCCTGTGTTTCCTGTTGATACTATCGATTGCTAGCATGAAAATTAATAAAAGGCCCAGGCAACCTTTAGGAGTGTTTTAAAAATTGATTGCTTTTATATATCGAATCCACTTGTAATTTTTATACATTTCCCTTGTCATTTCTGTTCATGAAGAAAAGGAATCTTTTGGAAACCAAGGAATTCAATCCTGAGGAAGATATTCTTGCAGGCTGAAACTGCAGTCCTTTTAACTGAAGGCCTCAATCTGCCTGACAGGTGAGATTGAAGAGTTGTTCTCTTAGTTGATGACCTGAGATCCTGTTACAGTTTTGACAGGAATTTTAAGTATGAGGCATGCAAATCTTAACATTAAACCTGTACCAACATAACAGAGCCACAGGCTCGCTGCACGGTATACGCCCATGATGGTAACCCAGATTCAGCTTTTTATTCTGCTTTGGGCTCCATTTATTTCTATAGCTTTCTCCCTTCTTTCCTGACCTTGCTGACACATGCTGAGCTATAGTTTCATCAGTGCCAGTGGTCCTGCGCTTAGCTTATCCAACTAGCCATTGATCATGTGCGATTCTTAACAGTGTGTTTTGGCAGGCTATTCTGTCGCGGGGGTCTCGCAACTGACATCCACATGTGCACTTTCCAGAAGGGAACATAGGAACAGGAGGAGGCCATTCAGCCCCTCGAGCCTGTTCCGCCATTCAATTAGATCATGGCTGATCTGCATCTTAACTCCATCTACCTGCCTTGGTTCCATAACCCTTAATACCCTTGCCTAACAAAAATCGATCAATCTCAGTTTTGAAATTTTCAATTGATCCCCAGTCTCAACAGCTTTTTGGGGGAGAGAGTTCCAGATTTCCACTCCCCTTTGTGTGAAGAAGTGCTTCCTGACATCACCCCTGAACAGTTGACTTTTCCCTCTCTGTGGCTTTGATGAAGAAAACATTTGGCACTTTGTAAATGAGATCTGTTTCATTAAGGTTTTGTTTTACAGGTAACTGTAACTTGATGGCATCCTCACCAATCTGTTTTCATAATTCTTCTCCAAGTAGTTTTAAGATCCCCTTCCCCCTCCCACCCCACCCCCTCCCCCCAGGAAACGGTGACTGTTACTGATCACAAGACTCGGATTACCTTAAGATCTTTCTCCGTCACTTCCCACAGCCATGCCTTGTTCCCGTTGGCTGAGCCATTTGTGTCAGTCATGGTTGCAATGGCCCTTTTTATCTTGTCAAACCCACTTTGCATTGATTTTAATGAAGAACCTCTACAAGGTAAAATTGGCAAAAGAACCGGGAGGGGTGGGGGGTTGGAGACGAGGAGATTTTTTTTTAATGCTGCGATCTGGAATGCAGTACCTGAAAGGTTGGTGGAAGCAGATTTAATAATAAATTTTAAAAGGCGAATTGGATATGGAAAACATTTACAGGGCTATGGGGAAAGAACGGGGGGAGTAGGACTAATTGGATAGCTCTTTCAAAGAGCCGGCACGGGCATGATGGGCTGAATGGCCTCTTTCTGTGCTGTAAGATTCTATATTTCTATGAGTTATGCATTTCGGGACTGGGTGGTGCAGTGGGTTAGCATGCTGACCCCGGACCTGGTTTGAATCCCGCCTAGACTGGTGAGATAAACGTCTGCTCTTTCTGCTGGCTGCAGTGGCGTTATGCAAAATGAGTTTGGGCAGTCTGAACTCTCAACTATAACGGTACAAACCTCTCTGTCAGAGAGGACGCAGAATGGTTAATATGGAATGGAGGAATGCCTCACTGGTGCAATAGAAGGTGCTCCTCTGTCATTCGGGGCGAGGCACATCGCTGGGACAGTATAGAGGGTAGCTTCACTGTGCATCGAAGTGATATCTGAGCGGTGGGAGTGCTTGATGCCTGAAATGCAAAGTGTTCCATTCCCCAGAACGAAGATCCTTCACCTTCAGGAGTAGAAACGTTTATTAAGAAGAATTAGTGAAACATCCTTTGCTAGACAGACTCTGTAGACTTCCCCTGCATTGCACGCACGGCCATAAATTCAATTTTCTACTCAGTCTGAAAAGATGAGTGAAGCTATTTTAAAAAAAAACACCCATCTGGTCATTTAACATCTGCTTGTCAACGGAGGGAGAAGGTGAAATGATTTGATGCCTGTCTTAAACAAAAATACAGGCTGCAACAAGAATTTCACGCTGCTGCGGTTTTGTAATTAATGCAAGCTGAGCTTTTAGCACCGCACTCATCAGAAAATAAATAGTCTGATGAATTTACTTCACCTTGTAATCTTTGAGTGCAAGTGAGTCATGTTTAAACTCACTGGAGGAATGCATTGAGAATAAAAGAAAAAAACACTTTGCATTAACTTGCAAGGTTTTTAAAACGTTTGCGCTCCCCTTTCGAATCGGTTTAGCCCAGCTAAAAGTTGTGCCATTGTCAGCAGAATCCAAAGCTCATTTTAACAGTGTTTTGTAGGTTAGTTCTTGCAGTTGTAAACAATTTTACAACACCAAGTTATAGTCCAGCAATTTTATTTTAAATTCACAAGCTTTCGGAGCTTGTGAATTTAAAATAAAATTGCTGGATTATAACTTGGTGTTGTAAAATTGTTTACAATTGTCAACCCCAGTCCATCACCGGCATCTCCACATCAGTTCTTGCAGTGTTTTAGGTGAAAGTCTCGGGCTTTGGAAGTAAAAGGAAAAATAAAACGGTGAAAGTGTTATTTTTGCTGAACCTGTCGCTTGGTGAAGCCAAGTACTGTAGCAAGATAAGGGGAAGTCTTGTGAAAGACTTGAGCTGGCCTCTGTAGGTACATGCACTGCCTGGTGCAGTACTGCCTGCGGCCATGTACAACAACAACTTGCATTTATATAGCGCCTTTAATGTAGTAAAATGTCCCAAGGCACTTCACAGGAGCGATTATCAAACAAAATTTGATACCGAGCCACATAAGGAGATATTTGGACAGGAGACCAAAAGCTTGGTCAAAGAGGTAGGTTTTAATGAGCATCTTAAAGGAGGAGAGAGAGGTAGAGAGGCGGAGAGGGTTAGGGAGGGAATTCCAGAGCTTAGGACCTAGACAGCTGAAGGCACGGCCGCCAATGGTGAGGCGATTAAAATCGGGGATGTGCAAGAGGCCAGAATTGGAGGAGCGCAGAGATCTTGGAGGATTGTAGGGCTGGAGGAGGTTACAGAGATAGGGAGGGGCGAGGACATGGAGGGATTTGAAAACAAGGAAATTGCTGAGTTAGCCAATCTTAGTTAGATCCTAGTTTGGATGAGCGGGGGGACACTAATATTGATGCTGGTAGCCCTAGCCTGCGGAAGGGACAAATTAGATAAGGTACATATTAAAAACATTCTGACTAGGAGTACAGTGGGGTACTTCAAAATCAGGAGTGCCATGAATTAATACAGCACAAATGAAGTTTATAGAAGAGGCAAATGATTAATACAGCGGCATATACAGAAGAAAACTAAGAAATATAAAGGTATAGAAGGTAAGCCAAGAGGGAGATTAGTAAAGTTAAGAGGAAGTAGCCTGGTGGTCAAAATATAATGCGACAGCATGAGATTTTATAAGCACACTGGAAATAAAATAAAAGTATAGTCAAGGAAGGAGTGGGAGCTCTTCGTAATGAAGGGGGCCATCTTGTACTTGAGAGTGAGAGAATGGCTTAATAAGTATTTTCCTCAGCTTTTACAGGGGAAGAGGAAAGTGGGACTGTAGGAGTACTTGAGGAGAATGCGGAAAAGCCATTACTGGAGAGACATCAACAACAACAACAAACAAACAACAACAGCTTGCATTTATATAGCGCCTTTAACGTAGTAAAACGTCCCGAGGCGCTTCACAGGAGCAATTATCAAACAAAATTTGACACCGAGCCACATAAGGAGATATTAGGACAGGTGACCAAAAGCTTGGTCAAAGAGGTAGGTTTTAAGGAGCGTCTTAAAGGAGGAGAGAGAGGTGGAGATGCGGAGAGGTTTAGGGAGGGAATTCCAGAGCTTAGGCAGCTGAAGGCACGGCCGCCAATGGTGGAGTGATTAAAATCGGGGATATGCAAAAGGCAAGAATTGGAGGAGCACAGAGATCTTGGAGGGTTCTTTTGGCTGGAGGAGGTTACAGAGATAGGGAGGGGCGAGGCCATGGAGGGATTTGAAAACAAGGATGAGAATTTTAAAATCGAGGCGTTCCCGGACCGGGAGCCAATGTAGATCAGCGAGCACAGCGGGTGATGGGAGAACGGGACTTGGTGCGAGTTAGGATATGGGCAGCAGAGTTTTAGATGAGCTCAAGTTTATGGAGGATGAAAGATGGGAGGCCGGCCAGGAAAGCACTGGAATAGTCCAGTCTAGAGGTAACAAAGGCATGGATGAGGGTTTCAGCAGCAGATGAGCTGAAGCAGGGGTAGAGCCAGGCGATGTTACAGAGGTGGAAATAGGCGGTCTTGGTGATGGAGAGGATATGGGGTCTGAAGCTCATCTCAGGGTCAAATAGGACGCCAAGGTTGTGAACGGTCTGGTTCAGCCTCAGACAGTGGCCAGGGAGAGGGATGGAGTCCATGGCTAGGGAATGGAGTTTGCGGCGGGGACCAAAGACGATGGCTTTGGTCTTCCCAATATTTAGTTGGGAAAAAGAGAAACTAAAGGGAAAAGTGTTTGGAGAGTGTTGCTTTGGTGTCTGTGGCTGTGCAGAGTATGTGTCAAAGATAACAAAACCAAAATAGCTTCTCCCCACTTATACCAAACACGCACTGAAGGGGAAGAATCAGTGCATGTTTGGAAGTCTAGTGACAACAGTATCGGCCCAGCCCCTTTCCTTCAGGTGAATGATCTGTCAACACCCACTTTCTGGACTCGCACATTAAGGATAACCACTTCAGTGAGGTACTTGCGTCCATGGAACTCTCCCCCCAGCAAGAGTCAGTGCTTTTGGTGGCTGTGGGGAAAACAAAGGAGAATCCAGTTTTTAATAGTTGATACTTTTCTCGATATATATTACTGACTTGGACTTTAGTTTACAGGGCACAATTTCAAAATTTGCAGATGACACAAAACTTGGAAGGGTAGTAAACAATGAGGGGGATAGTGATAGACTTCAAGAGGATATAGACAGGCTGGTGGCATGGGTGGACACGTGGCAGATGAAATTTAACGCAGAAAAATGCGAAGTGATACATTTCGGTTGGGAGAACGAGGAGAGGCAATATAAACTAGAGGGCACAATTATAAAAGGGTACAGGAACAGAGAGATCTGGGGGTATATGTGCACAAATCATTGAAGGTGGCAGGCAGGTTGAAAAAGCCGTTAAAAAAGCATACGGGATCCTGGGCTTTATAATTAGAGGCATAGAGTACAAAAGTATGGAAGTCATGATGAACCTTTATAAAACACTGGTTCAGCCACAACTGGAGTATTGTGTCCAGTTCTGGGCACCGGACTTCAGGAAAGATGTGAAGGCCTTAGAGAGGGTGTAGAAGAGATTTACTGGAATGATTCCAGGGATAAGGGACTTTAGTTATGTGGATAGAATGGAGAAACTAGGGTTGTTCTCCTTGGAACAGAGACGGTTGCGAGGAGATTTGATAGAGGTATTCAAAATCATGAAGGGTCTAGACAGAGTAGATAGAGAGAAACTGTTCCCATTGGCGGAAGGCTCAAGAACAAGAGGACATAGATTTAAGGTGATTGGCAAAAGAACCAAAGGAGACATGAGGAAAAACCTTTTTACACAGCGAGTGGTTAGGATCTGGAATGCACTGCCCGAGAGGGTGGTGGAGGCAGATTCAATCATGGCCTTCAAAAGGGAACTGGATGAGTACTTGAAAGGAAAAATTTGCAGGGCTACAGGGATGGGGGGGGGGGAAGTGGGACTAGCTGGATTGCTCTTGCATAGAGCCGGCCCGGATTCAATGAGCTGAATGGCCTCTTTCCATGCTGTAACCTTTCTATAATTCTTTCTAATTCAGGCATAATTGCAAAGTTCATTTGAGGGAGGTGTCATCAAGGGACGCTGATTTTAAAAGAAAGTTTTTAAAAAGTGGAAAAGTAACCGGGCCCATATGGTATGCATCCCCGAATCGTGAGAGAGGAGATAGCGGATCCATTAACCACCATTTTCTAAACATCTTTGCAAATGGGAATTGTGTGAGGAAATTATAAGGCAGTTGGGGGTGGGGGGAATTTCCTCAGCACTTCTCCCACTCCGTCGCTGTAACCACGGCAGAAACACCATTTCTGCACATAAACGGGGTCTCCACCGAACTTCTGCCGACAGAGCGGGAGAAGCCCTGAGGAAATTCACCCCCTTAGTCTTGCATCAGTTGTGGGTAAACGCCCAGAATCCATAATATCGGACGACATTGGTGTGGGCTGATGAGGGACAGTCAGCATCGACTTGTACAGGGCAGGTCACACTTGACTAATTAAATTGAGGAAGGCACAGTACATACAGATAAAGGGAATGTGGTGGATATTGTGCAGATGAATTTTCAGAATTTGATAAGGTAGCACATAAAAGACGAGTTATGAGATTGAAGGCAGATAGTATTAAAGGGAATGTCGTGCATAGATAAAAGGATAGCTAAGGTGGAGGGACAGAAAGCAAATAGTAGGGGTAAATGGATGTTTTTTTGAATTGGTGGGATGAGAGGTATATTTTCCTCTGCTAATTTTAATAGAACAGTAGATGTGACCAAAATCAGCGTCCCTTGACGACACCTCCCTCAAACAAGGAACGATCTTTGTAATGAGGCCTGAAATAAGTTGGGAGAAGCCATTTTGGTTTCGTTAGCTTTGGCACATACTCTGCATAGTCACAGGCAACACTCTCCAAACACTTCCCTGTTTAGTTTTTCTCGAATCTTTAATTTTCAGCTGCTCTGCACACAGGCATTTCTTTTCACACAAAGCAGTTGATAAGTGGCAAGGTAAACCTGATTAGCAGCTGGATGATAATTTATAGGCTTAAACTACAAAAGGTAGCATTCTGTGTGGAATCGATTGACTCCGCCTGTTCCCACAGCCACCACCCTGCCCTGGAGTCTCCGAGGGAACTGCAATTCTATTGTGGTGACCTCAAACTGCAGCTTTCACACATCGGATAATGGTGAGAAGGTGCAAATGCTTGGGGAAAATGTCCCCTAAATTTTAACTAACGTTGCACTGATGCATTTTATCAACTGTATATGTTCCCGTTGATCTCCAGACGTGCGGCAGCTTGAGAAGCAACATTAAACGTGTGATGTCCAAGTTTGTCATCCACTCTGTGGCCTGTGGTGATACGGAGTGAATCAGAGCTATTCCACCAGGGAATGATTTTGGTGAGCAATGGTTTACAAGATGCTCCATGGTTTGGAGCCTCTCCTTCATAGGAACATAAGAACAGGAGGAGGCCATTCAGCCCCTCGAGCCTGTTCCGCCATTCAATGAGATCACAGCTAATCTGTATCTTAACTCCATCTACCTGTCTTAATACTCTTGGCTCACAAAAATCCATCAATCTCAGTTTTGAAATTTTCAATTGACCCCCCCTCCCCCCAGCCTCACCAGCTTTCTAGGGGAAGAGAGTTTACCTTCCCGGTGGTTGCAGCACCCGTACTAAGTTCTGACGCGGTTGGGAGTGGCCGCGGTGAAACCAGTCGGTCGATCCGCGGGGTCCATGGACAGGTCCCGATTCTGGACCCCGCTGGATTGCCACATCCCCCGCCACTTGGTCCTCAGGCCCGAGCCAAAAGGGAAGGCTGGACCTGAGGCGGCATCTGGAGATCCTCATTTAGAGGCAGATCTGAGTTTGCTGGGTGGAGCCCAGTTGTATTCTCCGACTATTGCATGTGGTCCTCCAGCCATTACAGATTCAAGGGACAGTGACCAGTGTAAATTAGTTGTGATAAGTGATTTGTTATCATTCAGATCTGTGTAGAAACTGGTATTTCCATTGTAGGATTAGGGCAACCGTATGTTCGAAGTGCAGCAATTTATGAGGTTTGTCACAGCTTGTCATACTACATCAAACCACTTACCCGGCAATGACTACTAATCAAAAACTGGTCCAACAAGATGTTTGATCTGCTATATTACAATTACGAACATACAAAATTGACAGGCACGAAAAGACCAACTGGTCCATCAAGCCTGCCCTACACCATCGTGACTAGATACTTCCTTAAGCTCATACCTATATTTTTGTGAAGTTGTTAACAATCAGATTAATGATTTCATTAAAAAAGCACACAGAATAATGTGTTAACCATAAGAACATAAAAGCATAAGAAATAGGAGCAGGAGTTGGCCATACGGCCCCTCGAGCCTGCTCCGCCATTCAATCAGATCATGGCTGATCTTCGACCTCATCTCCACTTTCCCGCCCGATCCCCATATCCCTTGATTCTCCTAGAGTCCAAAAATCTATCCATCTCAGCCTTGAATATATTCAATGACTCAGCATCCACAGCCCTCTGGGGTAGAGAATTCCAAAGATTCACAACCCTCTGCGTGAAGAAATTCCTCCTCATCTCAGTCTTGAATGGTCGACCCCTTATCCTGCGACCATGCCCCCTAGTTCTAGACTCTCTAGCCAGGGGAAACAATCTCTCAGCATCTACCCTGTCAAACCCCCTCATAATCTTATATGTTTCATTGAGATCACCTCTCATTCTTTTAAACTCCAGAGAATATAAGCCCATTCTACTCAACCTCTCTTCATAGGACAACCCTCTCATCCCAGGAATTAATCTAGTGAACCTTCGTTGCACCGCCTCTAAGGCAAGTATATCCTTCATTAAGATAAGGAGACCAAAACTGCACGCAGTACTCCAGGTGAGGACTCACCAAAGCCCTGTACAACTGTAGTAAGGCTTCCTTACTCTTGTACTCCAACCCCCTTGCAATAAAGGCCAACATACCATTTGTTTTCCTAATTGCCTGCTGTACCTGTATACTAACTTTTTGTGTTTCTTGTACGAGGACACCCACGGCCACCAGGCCCCCACAGGTTTTATACTTAAAACACTCTGAGGTTTAACTATAGAAAATAATAGTCCAAGACAGGTTTTAATAAGCTCTGCTACATGAGTATTGTTGCAATTCAGACTTCCTCCCAACACTTTTCACTGGTCTTTACGGAAGAAAGTCAGTTTCCACAAGCCTGGTTGCGCTAAGTCTCCAGCCATTTCCTCGGTGTCTCAGAAGGGGCAAAACCTTTGTCCACCTCTTACAAGGCAAATGACGGTCAGAATGGAGACTTCCTAAGCCGGGAGCTCCCACTATTCAGGCTTCAGTGGTACCTAGCATAGAAGTAACAGCTGGTACATGGGTACGTGGAGGTGTACCAGCCCTCACGAGGATCCGTGTGGGACCCACCGGTGGAGCCCAGACCAGAAAATGGCCTTGCTCAGGGGGCTGAGAGGACCATTGGCGGGGTCATAGGGGGCCTGGCAACCCCCCGCCCCGCCCGCCTCTCCAGCGGGCGATTGGGTGAGTTTCCATGGGCAGATGGGTGCCAGAGATGTGCTTGTAGTGGCGCTTGTGCCCACTTGCCCCATGCTAATGAGCTGCCCCCCCCATTCATCCCATAAACTCTAGCAGGGTGTCCATTGGAGGGCTTTGCCAGGATTGCATCCTGAGGAACTTTGAGGCCATTTGCTCTTGGCATGTGACCTCCAGAGAGACTATTGGGGATGTCTGCTAGGAGTCTGTAAGTTCACATCCATTAACGATTCAAAGACAAGCTGGATTATCCCAACAAACTTAACCTGGTTAGATTCTGATTGCAGGCAGTAACACCAACAATGACTGCTCCCCTCAAAACTATTGACTATCTCCAAACTATTTGACCTATTGGGGCCGATTTTCGGATGGCCGAGTGGGTGCGTGGGGGGGGCTCCAAAAATGGCGGAATCCCGGAGCGGGTTCAGATCACGGCTCCAACCCGCTCACTTCCGGGTTCCCCAGTGATGCGTTCGGGTGCGCGCGCAGCTCCCGCATGCAGGACTCCCACCGGCAATTTAAGCCGGTGGGATGCAACTTTAGATAGTTATTTAGCTAGTTGAGGTACTTAACAGACCTCATTGAGTGGAGATTTTGGCAGGGGTGCAATTTTGAAGGATCCTCAGCGTGTTTCCTGTGCTGTGGGAAACACTCCCTGTTACAACAGACGTGTTTCAGTCCGCAGCCAGTGGGAGATGCAAAGGATTTTTTGACAGGTGGGGGGAAAACCTCATTTATTGCAGCAGGGCACTCTGTCACTTCAGACAAACTTTTGGCTGCAACACCTTTGTCTTTCCACTCAAAACTATTAATTTATACCCTAAACTCTGCTGTGCAAACAAATTTACCTACTTTGCGGACCCCCTCAAACTCACACCGTCAGGATGGGCGCCATAGCTGCATTCATCACTTCATCCGAGGACGAGCAGCATCACCAGTCTCGCCAGGCACGCCGTCCACCTCCGCCACGTGGAGCTCCACAACACAGTGCTGCACCACAGGCACCTGCACAAAATAGTCGTGCAACTACACATACACCCACTGTAGGGTGACCCAATGGGTGACATCAAGTGTGGGAGTTCATGGAGAACCTCATGAAAGGGACTTATTACACAAGCCAGTCAAGAATGGCCAAGACGTGGCAGTAGTGGTGACAATATAATATTTAATGTGTCATTAACAAAAATCAAATATAAATAAAAAACATGACAAACCGTCAAACACCCTTGTGCATCCCCTTTGTGCTCACAAAACCTTCGCCTTAAACCTACGAGTTCTCCTACGTGGTGCTTCCCCTGTGGCTGCAGCAGAGGTAGTGGCAGGTTGCTCTTGGTCATGCCCTGACCAATGAGATGCTTTGGGCCTACGGCCTTTGGGTTTTGGTGCCCGTGAGGGCCCCTCCAAAGACTGCTCCACCTGTGCAGGGGCAGACTTGACCACCTGGAGAGGAGGCAGCATTGCGGGTACTGGTTGAGAGGGGGGCAACGGGTGAGACGTGGGAGCGCTTTGAGTGGCGTTCCCACTTCCATGTCCCCTTTCGCCATCATCCCTCTCCTGGGATAGGCCCACATCACTCCTACCACCCTGCTGGACGACAGTTTGGAGGACATGTGTGAAGCCTTGTAAGGGCAGTGCTAGTGTATCTGTCTGCCTGTTTAAGGCGGCAGAAAGTTGCTCACCCTGAGTCCGAACGGCCGTTGTCAGGGCCTCAATGGACTCATTGGTGAGCCGTGCTTGAAGCTCGATGGAGGCTAGCCTTCCCTCCAACGCAGACATTCCCGCACTTACCCGCGACACTATCTCAGAGATTCCCTCCCGTACCTGTGCCACCATTCCACTCAGGAAGGAGTTGGACTCCTCCATCCTCTGCGCGATTGTGGAGAGTGCGCGTGGCACCTGTTCCAGCACCTCGCAAATGCGCTGCTGCCCCTCGATCATTCTCCTTGTAAAGGATGGCTCCCAGCGTTCAGCATCTGTGTCCGGCTGAGCAGAGCCTGGAGAAGAGTGCTCCCACCGACGCGGACTCTCCACAGCTGCCCCTGCCACCAGTGTCTGCTCGTGCTCACGTGTGTGGTGACTCACCATGTGCGACCCCAACTAAGTGAGGACGGGGACCCACCGAGGTGTGTGTATCTGCGCTGGTGGATGGCTCGCTCAGATGTGACGGTGCCCCCTCAGAGGCCGGCAGGTCCTCTGAGGAATCGCCCTCTGCCGTCACAGCGGTCACTGAAGGCGGAATATGTTGCTGGTGCTGCTGACCTCCTCTGCCACCTCGAGCCAGGCCTTCTTGCTGGCAGAGACAGCCACTTCCTCCCGTCCGCCGGGTAGAAAATATCCCTCCTCCTCCTCACCCCATCCAGTAAGACCTGGAGTGAGGCATCCGTAAATCTGGGGGCAGCCTTTCCCCTGGGCTGCTCCATTCTATAATTTTGGCTGTTTGCTGCAGGAGCAGCATTGGAGGACTGCCCCTTTAAGTAGAGCTCCTCCAGCAGACAGCCTGTGATGCGGGCGCGCAGTCCGCCCGCTGCGCAGGTTTCCGACGGGAAACCCGGAAGCCACATTAAGTTGCTTCAATTTACCTGCAATCATGTGGGGACCGGACCGATTTCACAGGGCGGGTTACCCGCGCGCCAAGTCGCCCCCACCCCCGCTGCCATCCCGCCTCCCTGGTAATACCGAGGCCATTGTCTTTCTCCCCGGTACGAGAAAGGAACTCTTTAATAATGCAGCTACCCGAAGCCAGTCCTTAAATCACACTATCTGAAAAAAAGTAACTTATTTCTGATTGAGGCATGACTCTGTGGCTCCTGTCACGAGCATAATAATAATAGGGCTCCTGTTTGAAATGTTAAAACAAGTTTTCCAGGCCTTTGCTCTCCAGCTCTCTCAGTTTCCTGTTTCAGTGCTTAGTCTCCATGGAATGAACATCATTACATGAACAAGCTCTGTGAACAGATCAACACTTTACTCAGGAAATGTTGAGTGAAAAATGTAAAAGTCAACACAGTAGTGAAACGATATTTTTGCAACGTAGCAAAAAACTAGATTTTGTCATTAAGAATGTAGCAATGTGCAGAACCAGAAAAGACCATTGCAGTTCATCTGGTCAGTCATTTTGTCGTGAAAAATATTTGACTTAACATTTACTGAGCCTTCATCTCATTTGGAAACTGCTCCCCTTCCAGGCATGTGTTCATAAAGCATTTAATGTCCCTGCCTAAAAGCATTTCATGTAATAAGAGTAATGTTTATTTTGCAATTTGTTCTTTCACCTGCTTTAGGGCTGTTCCCACAAACTCTAAACTCAGTCAAAAGAATGTAAACTATAATGATGAACAAGTCAGCATTTGAAGAGGATCTTTAAAATCACTTTAGTGTGTTCCTTAAATATCATGTCTTGAAGTTCAGCTCTTCGAGTATTAGTGTAGGAACATTAAACATGTTCATCTGAAGTTCCTCTCTCCACCACTTTAATAGTCACTGACCTGTTCAATGTAAGTAGGTTAATGTCTCTATTAACATTTCTGCAGCTACCAATCTGCTCAGTCACACCCTCACCACCACCTTTGATGCCCATGATCCCATTACAACCATTACTCTCTCTCACCCTGGTTGCTTCCCCTGGTACGGATCATCCTGGAATGCAAAGATAATCCCCGGCTTCTCTTCTCCACTACAAACAATCTTCTTAAACCCCTCTCCCCTGCCTCCTCCACCCTCACCTCCAACAAGTGCGAGGAGCTCATGGAATTCTTTGTCACTAAGATTGAGACCATCCGTTCAGCTGCCTCTGCCATTTCCCTCCCTTCCCCTAGCCCACTGAGCCAAACTTCCCCTACGGTTCCCTACTGCCCTAGCCCTGATCTCTAGTTTCTCTCCTATCTCCCCTCATGCCCTCTCTGAGCTCATCTTGACCATAAGAGCCATCTCCTGCTCCCTCGACCCTATTCCCACTAAACTGCTGACCACCCAACTTCCCTTCCTGGCCCCCATGTTAGCTGATATTGTTAATGGTTCCATCCCTCTCCCTGGCCACTGTCTGAGGCTGAACCAGACTATTCGCAACCTTGGCGTCCTATTTGACTCTGAGATGAGCTGCCGACCACATATCTGCTCCATCACCAAGACCGCCTACTTCCACCTCCGCAACATCGCCCGTCTCCGCCCCTGCCTCAGCTCATCTGCTGCTGAAACCCTCATCCATGCTTTTGTTACCCCTAGACTTGACTATTCCAATGCTCTCCTGGCTGGCCTCCCATCTTTCACCCTCCATAAACTTGAGCTCATCCAAAACTCTGCTGCCCATATCCTAACTCGCACCAAGTCCCGTTCACCCATTACCCCTGGGCTCGTTGACCTACATTGGCTCCCAGTCCGGGAACGCCTCGATTTTAAAATTCTCATCCTTGTTTACAAATCCCTCCATGGCCTCGCCCCTCCCTATCTCTGTAACCTCCTCCAGCCCCACAACCCTCTGAGATCTCTGCGCTCCTCCAATTCTTGCCTCTTGCGCATCCCTGATTTTAATCGCTCCACCATTGGCGGCTGTGCCTTCACCAACTAGGCCCTAAGCTCTGGAATTTCCTCCCTAAATCTCTACGCCTCTCTACCTCTCTCTCCTCCCTTAAGACGCTCCTTAAAACCTACCTCTTTGACCAAGCTTTTGGTCACCTGTCCGAATATCTCCTTATGTGGCTTGGTTTATCAAATGAAATTT
This sequence comes from Heptranchias perlo, assembly GCF_035084215.1. Lineage (NCBI taxonomy): Eukaryota > Metazoa > Chordata > Chondrichthyes > Hexanchiformes > Hexanchidae > Heptranchias > Heptranchias perlo. Next base: position 7,586,396 of record NC_090370.1, on the reverse strand, counting down.
TGTTTGGTAAAGCTCCTGTGAAACGCCTTGGGACGTTTTACTATGTTAAAGGCACTATATAAATGCAACTTGTTGTTGTTGTATGCTAATAATTATGGTACTGGTCTAGCAACCTAGAGGTAGTGAATTTGAATCCCACAGTGGCAAGTTGTGAAATTGCGTTCAACAAATCTGGATATTTGTGGGCTCACACCAGACTGTGAAAGCTGAGGGATTGAACCTGCCCCATCCCTACTCACATTCTCGTTCACATGACATGGTTGACTCTTAATGCTCTCCGCAGTTCCAGAATGGGTAGGACCAGTGGGGATAGTCGTTCCGATTCTTGTCACTTTTGAGGCCTTGAGTGCACCAGGGCGACCCGTGGGGAGAGATCACGCAGTGTCCACCAGTATGCTTGAGGCCTTCCACCACCGCTGGGCATTGCAGGATATTGTCCGTTTTATAAATCTGGGAAATCAGGGCATTGTATAACAATGCTTATTTTAGTTTCAATGGACCACATGAATTAGTGGTGCCCAGGGCACGTGTGTGTGTAAAAGTATTAAATTGTTTGTATTGTTTGGAGAGTTTGTTTATTGCTTTGGTGGCATTATGTGCCATCCAAATGGTCTAATTCAAAAGAGGAGTGGCCAAGCAAGCCACTCAACTGTCCAAACAATCACTATGAAGTGCTGAGGGCAATTAGCAATGGACAATAAATGCAGCCTTGGGAGAGTTGCCCTAGAACAAATAGAAAAGGTTTCAAGGCTCACAAGCTTTCACATCTGCTAACAGTAGCAATTGAGGATGAGTGTTTGGAATTTTCAGAAGTTGTATTTGGGGACTGTGAAATAGGGGAATTTGTGAATCTGAAAATTCATTTCTGCTACCATCGCTGGCTGCACAAACATTCCCAAGCTATCAGAAACAGGGATGTATCCTCCCACTACAATGTTAGGGAACACAGATACAGACTGAATTCTACACTGGTAGAGGTTGGACTAAACACACTGCCCCTACCAGGACTCAAATGCAGATGCCCACTGGCCAAGCAGCATATAGTCCACTCCCACTTTGTTTCTTCTCCCATCCCCAGAGAAAACAGATGTATCTCATCTATCAGACTGCAACAGAAAATGGAAGCATAATTCACCACTGGACCATAAAAGTTAGACCTCTTTAGTCAGGGTGCCAAGGATTGGACCATCAAGGCCTGGGGCATCAAATGTTGCACACTCCCTCAACAGAATTATATCTTTCTTTTCTCCCAATAATTTTTAAGAAGTGGAGAAGGAACCAACATTTGCTGTTGTGATTCCGTCTCCAAACAATGGCCATTTGCCATCATGATATTACAAATGTGTAGTATGGCTATGTACGTGCACAACAGCACAAAAGATCCCGCTGCACGTGGAAAGGAAAGAGCTGGGAAATGGTGGCACAGACATGGAGAAGGAACGCTTTGTCCCTCAACATCAACAACAGCAAAAGCTTGATCAAAGAGGTCGGTTTTAAGGACGGTCTTAAAGGAAGAGAGGGAGGTGGAGAAGCAGACGGGCTTAGGGAGGAATTCCAGAGTGCGGGGCGTAGAGAGGGATGCACAAGAGGCCAGAGTCAGAGAAAACTCCAACTGCTACCTAAAACCTATCGCTGAAGGGGTGTCAGATATCCCAGTTATTTTAACGTCTGTAGTGGCACTTATAAATATTTACCGCTGAGTATTTCCTTTTTCTGATGACGTGCAGGCATCACTGACAAAAGAATGGGGTTTGGAAACAGTGAGCAAGCAAAGTGTTTACACAAGTGATCTATTAAAGTGGTGCATATTTACTGTTACTTGTGTTATATGTGTTCGATTTGACTGCATTCAGAAATTGTTTGAATATTCAATTAATTTGTGAACCCTAAAGTTTAGCTGTATATGATCTGCCCTGTAGATGTAAATTTGGGAGGAGGAACTCATTATGCCTTTTATGTATGGGGGGAGCCTTTTTTTCCACATTAGTTGCATGAGTTAAGTTAAAGGGCTCTGTTCTCGTGGCACAATGTTTTTGAAGGGGCAATATTGGTGATAAATAATTGGTGGAAAATTGAGAGCATGGTGCTGGTTTCCACGCGCAATTCTCCGATCCGTGCTCCCGCTGAACAAGGCTCCATGCTAGGAACAGAGCCTGGCAAAATACACCCTTTGGTACTTTTAAGCTCTAGTATTTCTCATTATCAAACCCTGTCAATTGGAGCTATATATTGGATGAAGTCTTCAACTACCAGAGCAAAGGACTCAATATCTGAGAGCAGGAGATAATGGTGATATGGGAGCTAGTATTACATAGAATTTACAGCACAGAAACAGGCCATTCGGCCCAACTGGTCTATGCCGGTGTTTATGCTCCACACGAGCCTCCTCCCACTCTACTTCATCTGACCCTATTAGCATAACCTGCTATTCCTTTCTCCCTCGTGTACTTATCTAGCTTCCCCTTAAATGCATCTATGCTTTTCACCTCAACTACTCCTTGTGGTAGCAAGTTCCACATTCTCACCACTCTCTGGGTAAAGAAGTTTCTCTTGAATTCCTCATTGGATTTATTAGTGACTATCTTATATTTATGACCCCTTATTTTGGTCTCCCCCACAAGTGGAAACATTTTCTGTACATCTACCCTATCAAACCCATTCATAATTTATAAAGACTTCCATTAGGTCACCCCTCAGCCTTGTATTTTCTGGAGAAAAGAGCCCCAGCCTGTTCAGTCTTTCCTGATCGTTATAACGTCTCAGTTCTGGTACCATCCTTGTAAATCTTTTTTGCACCTTCTCCAGTGCCTCGATATCCTTTTTGTACTACGGAGACCAGAACTGTGCACAGTACTCCAAGTGTAGTCGAACCAAGGTTCAATATAACTTCTCTGCTTTTCAATTCTATCCCTCTAGAAATGAACTCCAGTGCTTTGTTTGCATTTTTTGTGACCTTGTTAACTGCATTGCTACTTTTATAGAATCATAGAATCATAGAAGTTTACAACATGGAAACAGGCCCTTCGGCCCAACATGTCCATGTCGCCCAGTTTATACCACTAAGCTAGTCCCAATTGCCTGCACTTGGCCCATATCCCTCTATACCCATCTTACCCATGTAACTGTCCAAATGCTTTTTAAAAAACAAAATTGTACCCGCCTCTACTACTGCCTCTGGCAGCTCGTTCCAGACACTCACCACCCTTTGAGTGAAAAAATTGCCCCTCTGGACCCTTTTGTATCTCTCCCCTCTCACCTTAAATCTATGCCCCCTCGTTATGGACTCCCCTACCTTTGGGAAAAGATTTTGACTATCTACCTTATCTATGCCCCTCATTATTTTATAGACTTCTATAAGATCACCCCTAAACCGCCTACTCTCCAGGGAAAAAAGTCTCAGTCTATCCAACCTCTCCCTATAAGTCAAACCATCAAGTCCCGGTAGCATCCTAGTAAATCTTTTCTGCACTCTTTCTAGTTTAATAATATCCTTTCTATAATAGGGTGACCAGAACTGTACACAGTATTCCAAGTATGGCCTTACTAATGTCTTGTACAACTTCAACAAGACATCCCAACTCCTGTATTCAATGTTCTGACCAATGAAACCAAGCATGCTGAATGCCTTCTTCACCACCCTATCCACCTGTGACTCCACTTTCAAGGAGCTATGAACCTGTACTCCTAGATCTCTTTGTTCTATAACTCTCCCCAACGCCCTACCATTAACGGAGTAGGTCCTGGTCTGATTCGATCTACTTTAGCAGACCTTTGTTAGGCCACAGTTACAACCAGTTACAATATTGTGTAGTTTTGGGTACCCTATTAATGACTTGTGATTATGTATTAACAGACCTAACAGCTCAGATTAATGTAGCAGCGGCAGAAATAGCATATAGCGATGCCTTGTGTCAAAATGGAGGTTGGCTCCATCGCAGTGATTTGTACATCAATGGCAACTTTAATACTGTGTGTAGACTCTGTGGTGTCACACTGTGAGACAGGAGAGAAAAGGCAGAGGGTGTAGCTGCACTGTGTCATGAAACAATGACGAGGAGGAACGGGATGGACACCTACAGACTCTGAAAGACGCCTTGGTAAGAACGGGATATGACGCTCGACTCATCGATTGACAGTTCCGACGGGCCACAGCGAAAAATCGCATAGACCTCCTCAGAAGACTAACACGGGACACAACCAACAGAGTACCCTTCGTCGTCCAGTACTTCCCCGGAGCGGAGAAACTACGCCATGTTCTCCGCAGCCTTCAACATGTCATCAATGACGACGAACACCTCGTTATGGCCATCCCCACACCTCCACTACTCGCCTTTAAACAGCCACCCAACCTCAAACAGACTATCGTTCGCAGCAAATTACGCAGCTTTCAGGAGAACAGCGTCCACGACACCACACAACCCTGCCACGGTAACCTCTGCAAGACATGCCAGATCATCGACACAGATACCACCATCACACGAGAGGACACCACCCACCAGGTGCATGGTTCATACTCCTGTGACTCGGCCAACGTTGTCTACCTCATACGTTGCAGGAAAGGATGCCCCAGAGCATGGTACATTGGCGAGACCATGCAGACCCTGCGACAACGGATGAACGGACACCGCGCAACAATCGCCAAACAGGAGGGTTCCCTCCCAGTTGGGGAACACTTCAGCAGTCAGGGACATTCAGCCACCGACCTTCGGGTAAGCGTACTCCAAGGCGGCCTTCGAGACACACGACAACGCAAAATTGTCGAGCAGAAATTGATAGCCAAGTTCCGCACCCATGAGGACGGCCTCAAACGGGATCTTGGGTTCATGTCACGCTACACGTAAGCCCACCAGCGAACAAAAGCTATCTGTTTTTAATATAACGGGTCATTTGCTGGCTTTCTCTGCCTTCCGGATGTTTCTGCCTCTCTCTCTCTCTGTTTTTTTTCCTGTTTGTTTTTTTTTGTTGAATGTATATTCGGGGGTTCTGTAGGTGACACCTCTCTGTCTGAACACGGTGATTGCCTTGGCAACGGGCAGTTGCAGGGGCAGTCTGTAATCACCATGTATTGTTCTCTGATTTATAAATGCGTCGGCTTCGAAGAATTCCTGACATTTACCTGAGGAAGGAGGAAGCCTCCGAAAGCTTGTAGATTTCAAATAAAATCGTGGCATTGAGCTGAGGTGAGAAAGCTTACAGCTCTGTACAGGGAGGAAGAGAAAATTGGAAGGTGAGCCTAACTTCACAGTGCAAGAGCTGAAAATGCCTACCCCAAGGAGCCTCAATCTCATGAAACAGTTTAACAACATAGTAAATCGAAGGTACAATTAAACCCATTGAACTCTCTGACCCTGAAATTAGAATGGAGGCGGGATAACAGCGGGGGGGGGGGCGGGGGGGGGGGTGATTGGGCGTGTGGGTAACCCGCCCAATAATAAATGTCCGTTTCCCGTGCGATCGCGAGTCAATTGGAGCCACTTAACTTGGCTTCCGGGTTTGCCGTCTGAAAGCTGCGCAGCGGACGGACTGCGCACCCGCATCACAGGCTGTCAGCTGGAGGAGCTCTATTTAAAGGGGCAGTCCTCCAATGGTTGCTCCTGGAGCAAACACCCACACACCACAATGGTGCAGCACAGGGGCAAGGGCCAAGATTCAGTGATGCCTCACTCCAGGTGCTACTGGATGGGGTGAGGAGGAGGAGGGATGTCTTCTGTCTGGCGGATGGGAGGAAGTGGCCTGCCTCTGCCACCAAGAAGGCCTGGCTCGAGGTGGCAGAGGAGGTCACCAGCAGCAGCAACATCTCCCGCACATGGATCCAGTGCAGGAAGCACTTCAATGACCTAATTAGGTCACCAAAGTGAGTACACTTACTCATTCTCCTACACTCCGTCTTCCACATCACCGCCCCACCCCCCAACTCATTCTGCATTGCCAACACTACTCTATCACATCACTCCTCACATTCCATGTTCCCGGTGACACCCTGGAATGATTCGGAGGCGAAGAAGTTGAGGGCAGTGGTGACTTTGACAGTGACAGGTAAGGAGATGCTGCTCGGCCCAGCCAGGAGCAGCTCAGCATGAAGGAGGCTGCAGATGTCTGCGACTACCTGGCGACTGACTCTGAGCCTCCGTATGCACTGCTCCTCAGAGAGGTCCAGGAATCTGAGCCTCAGTCTGTAGACCCTGTGTCGAGGGTAGTGCCTCCTGCAACGTCGCTCTCTCTGTTGTCGCCCTCTGTGCTCTTGTGCAGGTGCCTGTGGCGCAGCACTGTGTTGTGGAGCTCCACGTGGCGGAGGTGGACGCTGTGCCTGGCGAGGCTGGTGATGTTGCTCGTCCTCGGATGTAGTGGTGAACGCTGCCATGAGGCCCCCTCCAATCCTGACGGTGTGAGTTTGAGGGGGTCCGCAAAGTAGTTAAATATGTTTGAACAGCAGAATTTTGGGTGGAAAGTAAGAATTTTGAGTGAAAACACAAAGGTCTTGCAGCCATAACAGAGTGTCCTGCTCCAAACCCAAACGGGATTTCCCCGATTTTCAGAGCCCCCCCCCACCTCCGCCCCCAGGCACCCACAATTTGCCAGGAAAATCGAGCCCTCAATCTCTGTAACCACCTCCAGCCTCACAACCCCCCCCTCGAGAACTCTGCGCTCCTCCAATTCTGACCTCTTGTGCATCCCCTACTGCCTTTGACCCACCGCTATATAAATGCAAATTGTTGTTGTTAACAAATTAATCCATTCAGTGTGATTGGCCCTGATCTACTGGCTAATCACACGAACTGGATTAGGTGTATCTTTTGGACAAGAAGTGCAGCTGAGGTGTATGCCCTCCATTCTGTAGCGCAGCCCTCACAAAAGTTCGATGTGCAACTGTTCTTTACAGTCAAATGGCAGAGAATGTGAAAGTAATGGTAAATTTTAAATGCCTGGGACAGCAGTGCTGTGGTAAACAAGGGAAGTCCCTCCCTAAACCTCTCCGCCTCGCTACCTCTCTCTCCTCCTTTAAGACACTCCTTAAAACCTACCTCTTTGACTAACCTGTTCTAAAATCCCCTTATGTGGCTCGGTGTTAAATTTTGTTTGATTTAACGCTCCTGTGAAGCGCCCTTCGGATGTTTTACTACATTAAAGGCGCTATATAAATGCAAGTTGTTGTTGTTGAAGGTCTGAGCACAAAATGGCTACTTTGGTTTGTGGAATCTTTCAATCGGCAGGATTGAAAAGGGCTTTCCCAATTGTGTGGAGGTTTCAAAGATGAAGCAGCTTCTGTGCTGCCTGTTTTGCCAGAAATATCGAACACACGGAATGCCCTTTGCTTATGTGGCGAAAGAGATTTACTTTCTATTACATAGAATTACATAGAATTTACAGCACAGAAACAGGCCATTCGGCCCAACTCGTCTATGCTGGTGTTTATGCTCCACACGAGCCTCCTCCCACCCCTCTTCATCTCACCCTATCAGCCTTTCCGAAGCTCTACCTTAATATTGTGTGAACAAAAAGATATAATTGCCACCACTATTACTGCTAGCAGCAAAGCCTCCTTGTATCTTGCAGCAGGCTACACATACCAGAAGGACCACATCAGCTTTAGACACAGTCCCTACTTGTAACTGTGTTGCTCTCACACACAAAACTTTTCTTTGTTCACTCCACCAGTTTCCCTCTCTCTGACCCCTTACACCTACACTCACTATCTGGATTACCTATCACTTGAAAGTTGCCAAATTCAAACAATTAATTTCAACGAGATTGCTGGGTCAGATGAGTGAAGCCCGACTTAAACCCCACCCTGTCTGTTTGATACCTGCATGTTTCTTGCGGTGAAACAGCTCCGTGTCTGTCTGTAAATGCTTCAGTCAATATAAAATGACACAAGGCCAAATCTTCACATCCAGGCACAAAATTACACAATTAAAAAGAGTATGTGTGAGAGTTTGTCTGTTTCCTGTCAGAAGCACTCAAAGATTGCAAGCCTTGATGAAAACTTGCCACACTTGGCTCTTGAAAGAGTCAGCGGTTATCTTGTGGAATTTGGTCCAGTGGCTATGCTGATCCAACTACAGACTGCAATGGCCACAGCTCTCAGAGCTGAAGCTTTGCTTGCCCTGCTGGACATTCAAACAGGTTTCAACAACAACAACCTGCATTTATATAGCACCTTTAATGCAGTTAAAAACATCCCAAGGCGATTCACAGGAGCGTTATCAAACAAAATTTGACACTGAGCCCCATAAGGAGATATTAGGACAGGTGACCAAAAGCTTGGTCAAAGAGGTAGGTTTTAAAGAGCGTCTTAAAGGAGGAGAGAGATGCGGAGAGGTTTAGGGAGGGATTTCCAGAGCTTAGGGCCTAGGCAGCCGAAGGCATGGCCGCCAATGGTGGAGCGATGAAAATCGAGGGTGCACAAGAGGCCAGAATTGGAGGAGCGCAGAGATCTCGGAGGGTTGTAGGGCTGGAGGAGGTTACAGAGATAGGGAGGGGCGAGGCCATGGAGGCATTTGAAGGCTTTTATATGAGGGGAAAACATCGAGGGGTAATTTTCTTTCATTTGCAAATGTCTGGGAGAAGGTCTGCACAAGTACAAAGTGGGCTACTCTGTTTTATATCACAACGCCGTCTCAAGAAGTACCAGCAAATGGAGGAAAATATACTCACTAACTGATGAGCAGATAATGCCAGAAACTGCAAAGGCAAAACCTGAGTGGGTTACAGTTCCTCAAACACCGAGAGCATTCGCAGTTTGCAATCCTGTCCCTTTGCTGTAATACTGTCTGGAATTGTCTTTGAATTGAGGAACGTGGGCGAAGGGAGATGGTCCATACTGCAGAAAGCCACCAAGGTTGCAAACGGTAGAAGAAAGAAACGAGGTACATTAGGAAGCAGTGGGTAGGTGACACCAACCTTTGCGTTTTAAAAGCTTGTGGGTTGTCGGAGGAAGGGAAGACTGAGGGAGGTGGGGAGTTCCACAGACTTCAAGTCCTGGGAAAGAATGAGTTAGAGTAGGGGATGGTCTAATAGCTCTTGGTTTGAGCACAGTCAGGATACAGGGAGAAAGAACAATATACTCCTTTTGTAATAGATTCGACTTAAGCACACTGTACCTAATAGTCTTGTGGCTGCCATGGCCATGCTTTTAGGTTTTCATTGGAAGGTTATCTGAACAATTTGCTCACACAGCATGAGAGTGCACTGATATTTTACAGAATCATTGCAAAATTGCTAACGATAATAGTATGTTATAGAAACCGCCATTATCACACCCGCCTCAAAAAAACCACCCGCAACCCTTCTGTTGCAAACTACTGTGCCATCTCCATCTTCCCTTTCCTCTCCAAAGTCCTTGAACACATGTCACTTCCCAAATCCATGTCGATCGTTCCCACAACTGCCGATATGAATCTCTCCATTCTGGCTCCACCCTCCCTCCCTGCCACAGCACCGAAACGGCCCTAGTCAAAGTTACAAATGACATTCTCTGTGACTGTGACCGTGGTGCACTAACCTCCACATACTCCTTGGCCATCCTGCAGCCACAGTCGACCACACCATCCTCCTCCAAAGCCTCTCCTCTATTGTTAAAGTCGCAGCCTTTTGGAGTGGGCCCAGGCGCGTTAGGATGCACGCGCAACAGAAACCCAGAAGTCCTCTCCCCACTTAAAGCCAGTGGGCTGATATTTAAAGGGCCAATTCAGGTAGTTGAAACACTTTTGGTACTTAAATTTTTGTGGATTCTGCAACAGAAATGGATTTAACTACTCCTGATTGTGTCTCCCGTGGCTTCTGAAACATGCCATTGAAACGGAGGCGAGTTGCAGCCAAAGCTCATTTGGGCCTTTAAAGCAGTGATTGACACATCTCAATAAAAGGTGAGAGATTGCACCTGGGCACTTAGTTCATTCAGACAAACGTTTGGCTGGGAATTCTTTGTGTTTAGACTGAGATTTCTTTGTTGAGACTGGGAATTCTTGTGTTCAGACAAATTTACTCACATTTTGGAGACCCCCAAACTGACAAGATCAGGATGGTGGACGCAATGGATCTATTCCACAGTACATCTGAGGAGGAGGAAAATGAAGATGAGGAACCCATTGCCAGAGCAGTGGCGCACATTGCTGCCCATGATGCTAAGGATGTCCTCATCTCTAAAAGGTTCTCACAATGAGATGTGCAAATTGAAGTCTTTGAAATACTCAGGCCACCAGGAAAAACCGCCACCACCAACCTCACCCACCCCACTCTTATTGAATAAAACAGTCCTTCAACCACGCATAAACCTATTGCACATGTGCCCAGTGGGTGGCATCATGACTTGGCATTCATGATGAAGCACATGAAAGGGTGAATTCACAAAAGGGGCTCAATAATGGCCAAGACGTGGCAGTGGTGGTGATAATGATTAAATTTAATATGCCATAACAGAAAAATATATAAATTAACAACATGACAGCTCGTCAAACTCCCTTGTACACACCCTTGGTGAATTAGAATTACTTAGCCTTTCTATTTCTACTGCTTCTACGTGGTGCATCCCTTGTGGCTTCAGCACAGGTTGCTCAGATATCTGCCCTAACTGCTGAGATGCTCTCGGCCTACGACCTCTGGGTTTTGGAGTCCGTGAGGGCCCCGCCAAAGACTGCTCCACCTGCACCTGTGCAGCGGCAGACTCGGCGATCGGGAGAGGAAGCAGCATTGTGGGTACTGGTTGAGGGGGGGTGGGGGGTGTAATGGGTGAGACGTGGGAGCACTTTGAGTGGAGTCCCCACTTCCATGTCCCCTTTTGCCATCATCCCTCTCACGGGCCAGTGCGATATCACTCCCACCACGCTGCTGTATCTGTCTGTCTGTTGGCATCCAGAGTCTTCACAGCCGTTGCCATGGCCTGAATGGACTCATTTGAGAGCCGTGCTTGAAGCTCAATGGAGGCTGCCATTCTCTTCATCGCAGACATTCCTGCACTTACCTGCGCCACCAATCCACTAGTGATGGAGTTGGACTCCTCCATCCTCTCTGCTATTGTGGAGAGTGTGCATGGAACGTTTTCCAGTACCTCGCAAAGGTGCGGCTGTAACTCCATCACTCTCCTTCTCTACGATGGCCCCCGGGGTTCTGTATCTTTGTCCAGCTGAGCAGAAGTTGGAGAGGAGTGCGTCCACCGACACAGACTCTCCGCTGCTTCCCCTGCCACCAGTGTCTGCTCGTGCTCACTTGTGAGTGGTGAATCACCAGGTGACAACCCAACTATCTGTCCAACAGGACCCACTGAAGTGCCAGTATCTGCGCTGGTGCATGGCTGGATGTCCTGTAACGATGCGCCCTCAGAAGGAATGAGATCCTCTGAGGAATCGATTTCTTCCATTTCTGCAGATGCCTCATGAAGGCGTAAAGGCCCTGGAAGACAACAGAAAGTGATATTAATGATTCATCGCAAAAGTGACAATCTTTCCAATGACCACACTGAGGTCTGGCATAGTCACATCATTGATAAAATTAATTCATCATGTGTGTGAAAGATGTTAAAGTTCTGTCACCAGCCATCTGCGGGCTGCCAGTCTCTCCATCTCTGATGGATCGGCATGCAACGGTCCGATTTATTTCCATGGTCTCCTCTTCCACATCTGTCATCTCCACTACATGTGGTGGGCCACCTCCAGTTCTGCTCCTCTCCCTTGCGTTTTGCGCTCTCTTCTACAAAGGGAGAAAAAACAGACCTGTGAGTGACTGAAGGTGACGTATTCACCCGATGGATGCATTGCTTTGGGTGAGACTGACCGTGAAAGAGATAAATCAGAGGGTGACTATCAGACAGATGCATCACATTGCATCAGGTGAGTGGCAATGGTGGGTGAATAAATGGGCAGTTGAGGAAGTGCCTAGAAAGTGAAGGACGGTTGCTGCTGCTGACACCTAAGTGGGTGCGAGGAGTTACGTGATAGGGTAGGCATGCTAACACAGAGTGATGGGGGAGGGAGGGAGCGGTGTTGAACAACGCAGGATGTGGGTGAATCAGCAACTGTACTCACTTTTCCTGACTTGGTGAGGTCATTAAAACGCTTCTTGCACTGAACCCAAGACCTGGGCACCATGCTCCTGCTGCTCAGCACTTCTGCCTCCTCCAGCCAAGCATTTTTGGTTCCTGAGCCAGGTTTCTTTCCGCCATCCATTGGAAACATTACCTCCCTCCTGGCTCTCACTGTAGCCAGCAGTACATCCAGAGAGGTATCATTAAAGGGGCAGCCTTTACTTTCCTGGACTCCATTTCTCCTTTCTCCTTCAAAAATCCATTCTTGGACTAACCCTTTAAATAGTGCGCTTTAAATCACGTCATTCGGGTGCGCAGCTTGGAGACACGAAACCCGGAAGCAAAGGTAATTGCCTGCAACCGAGATACAATCACAGATTTAAACCTGCTCACCTTGCCTCCGGGTTCCCCACACCCAAATCCATCTTCCCACCTGCTAACTACCTGCCGCCATGTTAAAATCATGGCCCCAGTCTTGGATGAGCTGCATTTTCTTCCAGTTAAAAATTGGGAAGACTGAAGCTATCATCTTCAGCCCCCGTCACAAACTCCATTCCCTCACCGCTGATTCTATCCCTCTCCCTGGCTGATGTCTCACGCTGAACCAGACTGTTCTCAACCTTGGCATCCTATACGACCCCACATCCTCTCCATCACAAACACCATCGGCTTCCAACTCCGTAACGTCGCCCACTTCCGCCCCTGCCTCAGCCCATCTGTCCCTGCAACTCTCAGCTATGCCTTTGTTACCTCCAGACTCAACCATTCCAATCCTCTCCTGGCCGGCCTCCCATCATCCACCCTCCGGAAACTTCAGCTCATTACAAAACTCTGCTGCCTATATCCTAACCCGCACCAAGTCGTGCTCACCCATCACCCCTGTACTCGTTAAATTACACTGTCTCCTGGCCCCCCCCAATGCCTCAAATTTAAAATTCTCATCCTCATGTTTAAATCTCTGAACCCCTCCCCCCCCTCCCCCAGAAGTCACCGTTCCTCTGACTGTGCCTCCTGTGGCCTTCTCTTCCTCCTTTTGCCCCATTGTTGACAGCTGTACCTTCAGCCGCCTAGGACCCACACTCTACACGTGCCTCATGAATCCTATCAAGGGCTCTGACACATGACTTTTGCTAATATTCAAAAAAGTAGGTGAAATAATGTTGCCTTTTCATTTCCTTTACGGCTCTGCTATCAAACTGTGCGCCACGTAGTGACACAGTCCAAAGCTAATCTAGGGATGGCAGATTTGGTTGCTGGGATACCGTAGAGATCCAAAGCTAGGCTTGTCTGGATTAAGATGTGTCCCCTCCTTTTTTCATTTCTATCCATCTCCTCACTCATGCTGGAGTACCGTTCCACAGATGTCAGAAGCTTTCCACCACCTCAATTAAGTGAGTATGTTTCATTGTTGACCCAAACCTCTGCTGCCCGTATCCTAACTGGCACCAAGTCCCGTTCACCCATCACCCCTGTGCTCGCTGACCTACATTGGCTCCCAGTCCGGGAACACCTCAATTTTAAAATTCTCATCCTTGTTTTCAAATCCCTCCATGGCCTCACCCCCTCCCTATCTCTGTAACCTCCTCCAGCCCTACAACCCTCCGAGATCTCTGCGCTCCTCCAATTCAGGCCTCTTGTGCTCCACCATTGGCGGCCGTGCCTTCAGCTGCCGAGGCCCTAACCTCTCCGTCTCTCGAACTCTCTCCCCTCCTTTAAGACGCTCCTTAAAACCTACCTCTGTGACCAAGCTTTTGGTCACCTGACCTAATATCTCCTTATGTGGCTCGGTGTCAAATTTTGTTTGATAATCGCTCCTGTGAAGTGCCTTGGGATGTTTTACTACGTTAAAGGCGCTATATAAATGCAAGTTGCTGTTGTTGTAGATAGTAAGTGTTAGCAGATTGCAGCACTGGGTCCCGTCTGCTCCTCATCCAACCCCAGCAGGGGGGTCATTAGATAACAATGAGAAACCAGCTGATTTTCCCCTTCTTAAACCAGGGTGAACAGTGTGCCCTGACTGCCACTCAGACTGGGATCAGCTAACTCTGCATGAACTGGGAACTGAACCCAAGTCACTACACTTAAAGTAACAGCTATTAAAATTGGCTGTAATTTTAATGCTACTGTATCTACAAAGTTTAAATTTTTGTTAAAAATTAGAAAAATACAGAAGGGCCGATGATTGATTAGACCAAGGTTTAGCACAACTGAGGCCCCTGTCTGCCAATTCTGGTGGTGCAGGTTGACATCAAAGACCCCAGCCCCGATTTGAACCTGGAGCGGGAATCGGGCAGGTCGAGATGAGTGCTAAACCCCCCCCCCCCCCCCGCCCCGACCTCAGAAGCGTGAGGCCCGGGCAATTCTAGTGCCTGATCCTCATCTACATGCCCCCAATCAGCTGCCTGCCCGAAACGGGCAGGAAGTGGCAGCTTGCCATTTTAGTCTACAAAACAACAATCACTGCACTTTAAAGTAATTCACTGACTGTGAAGTGCTTTGAGATGTCTCTGAGAGACACAATAAGATACTATATAAATACAAGTCTTTCTTTAAATCATGTCTATAAGCACTGGTTGTGTGCAACGACACAGCGACGGCACTGTTTGCTTCTACACTGATTGATTAAAAAATAAGCTTAAAGAAAACTTCACAAAAGGTTCTGTCTGAGCAGATTCAGTGTCTATTGCAAAGCAAAGATGAGGGGGGTAATTTTGACTTTGGGTGATAGTGTAAAACGAGCGATATTGATTCAGCCGCCCGTGATACATCTCTCCCGATTTTCATTTCCAACAGCAACTTGCATTTATATAGCGCCTTTAACGTAGTAAAACATCCCAAGGCGCTTCACAGGAGCGATTATCAAACAAAATTTGACACCGAGCCACATAAGGAGATATTAGGACAGGTGACCAAAAGCTGACTGGGAGAGGTGTGTAATGGGCAGCTGATCTGAAATCTGTTTTATACCATCGCCCAAAGTCAAAATTACCCCCAACGGGTCTTCAACTGAATTTTTTCAAAGGACTATTGCTACCTGTTCTAGGAATTCTGCCGAGCTGAAAAGTGATGACAATGCCCCCTTAAGGCTGAGCTGTATTAATGCTGTATTTTTGCTTTTATAAGTAGGGGGCTGGGGACGGGGGGAAGATGAGGTACAATAGTGAAAGGGAATTGTGCAGCTGAAAATTAAAATCTTATAAACAGTATTTGGAGTCAGTCAGGAATGTGAAAAATATACATTTAGGATAGTTAAAAAAGGACAGGTACAATATGAAAGAGCATTGAACAGGAAGGCTGCGTATTTTGCCTCAAGAAAGATATTTTTGGCAGAGAAAGAAGACTCTTTCCACATCTTTAGTTGAAGCTGCTATTATAAGTTTCTTCTTTCCCAACATAATGAAAACAGAAGCTTGGAAGCAGTGTACCTAAAGAATAATGATATATGGTATCAACGAAACCTAGCAGACTCAAACTGTCAAAAGGTGCAACATGCCCCCAGGGAAATCCAATCTTCTTTGTTGGGTGTGGTGCGCAGTGTGGGAGCGATTGCCTTCAGCCAGAGCTCTGCAGATCCAATTTCTCAGGGTCATTTTTATCTGTTTAATATCTTTTAAACGAACAGTGTCTTTTAAAAAAAATAGAATGAACATTTTCCTTCGATTTTTAATGCACTTGGAAGGGGATTTTGGATTTACTTTCGCAACATAACTTGACCTGTTCGTTTCTGTTCCCTTTTTGTGTTGCTACTGACACACACACACACACACACACACACTAGCTTTCTGTCACCTGGATGCTTCAACAGCATTAATGGAAGGTGTGGCCTCTCAGGTACCTGTCCTGTCTCATATTTCAGCATCTTTTCACTGTTCAAAATGACACATATCCAAAGCTGTGAAATACTGCAGCTTACTTGAGCTGTGGCGCGAGTGCCAGGTCTGAGTCAAAGGTGATGTGGAGATGCCGGTGATGGACTGGGGTGGACAAATGTAAGGAATCTTACAACACCAGGTTATAGTCCAACAAATTTATTTTAAAATCACAAGCTTTCGGAGATTATCTCCTTCGTCAGACGAAGGAGATAATCTCCGAAAGCTTGTGATTTTAAAATAAATTTGTTGGACTATAACCTGGTGTTGTAAGATTCCTTACATGAGTCAAAGGTCACACCTCTGCTACTTACCTCTGAAAGGTTCGGCAGGGTCTGATACCTGCAGACCTTCAGTTGGATTTCTTCAACCTTCTATTTGCTTGCATACTCCGGTGCTTTTAAGTTTTGGAAAAAAACAATTGCGAATTGTTCCTCAGAACGCATTCCTTTTCTTGAACTTTGCATTGCGCTGTATTGAAGGAACTTGTCAGAAGGTATCAGTTGGCAACCTTGTCATTTGAGGCATTGCTGAATCCGAGATGGACCTTCTGTTAATTGTGCTGTTAAAGGTGGGCAAGCCGCCTTCAAGGTTCTGAATTAGTCCTCACGGTCATCTCCACATCAAGAACATAGGAAATAGGAGCAGGAGCAGGCCATTCGGCCCCTCGAGCCTGCTCCGCCATTCAATCAGATCATGGATGATCTTCAACCTCAACTCCACTTTCCCGCCCGATCCCCATATCACCTTGATTCCCTTAGAGAAGCAGCGTACGTTTTGGTTGCAGAATGGGCTACCTTCTTTCATTTGTGACATGAGACGAACCATTTTGGTCGTCTTGCCGTGAGCAAAGAGCAGCAAAGCACCGAGAAGTGGCCGCGTGTGTTCGTGCCCTTAGACAAAACTGAGGACAAGAATGATCAGTGGCAAAAATGCAAAATTGGACTAAAATTAGCACCACCTTCCTCAGCTCAAATAATTTCTCAGATTAATATGAAACTGGTTGGCAGGATCAGGAGGTGTCCAGTTTCTCATAGTGAATCAGACCACAGAGTTAACCCCTTGTGGCATCATCTAAATCAATCCGCTTTTGGGAAGTGTGATCTATGACAAATACCTCGTGGAGCTGGGGGCCACGACACTAGTTTTCTGTTTTATTTTCCCATATTTTAAGGCCCGTTTCTCCTAAAGGATTTAGCATCTTGAGCTGGGAAAAGCACACAAAATGGTCAGAATTTCCAAATTCCAAAATTGTCCAACAGTCGGCCATGCAATGGTGGGGGAGGAAAGGAGATGCCCGATGCCAGATTCTCTTCCACTCAGGCTGAAACATTCTGGTTTTGTGACGTCTCGCATCTTGACCACTAATGAGCAAAGTGCACAAACAGGTTGATTTTGGTTTTTTTCCAAGAAAGCCCCATCATTCCCTCAACCAATATCTCCTAAAAACAGACTGACTGCTTATTTATTTCATGACTAGGTGTGAGATGTTGCTGACGCAAAATGGCTGCACACAACAGACACTGCACTTCATTATGTAATTCATTGCGTGAAGTGCTTTGAGACATTTCAACGTGTAAGATGCTATAAAAATGCAAATATTATTTATTATATTACTGTTGGTCTGCCTCACTGAAAATATCCCAAATCTTACTTTCTTTTACATAGAATCATAGAATGCTACAGCACAGAAGGAGGCCATTCGGCCCATTGTGCCTGTACCGGCTCTTTGAAAGAGCTATCCAATTAGTCCCAATCCCCCTGCTCTTTCTCCATAGCCCTGCAATTTTTCCCCTTCAAGTATTTATCCAATTCTCTTTTGAAAGTTACTATTGAATCTGCTTCCACCACCCTTTCAGGCAGTGCATTCCAGATCATAAAATCTCCTCATCTCCCCTTTGGTTCTTATGCCAATGACCTTAAATCTGTGTCCTCTGGTTATCGACCTTACTGCCAGTGGAAACAGTTTCTCCTTATTTACTCTATCAAAACACTTCATGATTTTGAACACCTCAATTAAATCTCCCCTTAACCTTCTCTGTTCAAAGGAGAACAACTCCAGTTCTAATGTTTAGCTTTGTGTTTGACCCTTTGCATTTTCTACAACAAATACATAAAAAGTTACAAAAATAAGCAATTTCTCTGTTAAAAATCTCTCACAAGATATGGGGAACAGCTATTTTAGCATGGAGCAGCTCAGAGAGACTATGCGGAGCAAGGATTTGGGCTAGGGCTGATTTACTAGGCCATTGAAGTCAACTGAAGCTTAGTTTGGGAACTTGCCAACAGTGAGTTTATAGTACATGCAGCTGGCAGATCGGAACCTGTTTTCCATGGCTCAGACCTGCTGAGGAAAGAGGAAAGGATTATTAACCAATACAATACCAGACCACCCAAGTGAATCTGTACCGATCCACTTCAAAGGATGCTTTCGAAAGCTATAATTAAAGGTACCAACAAGAAATGGAAAGTAACAATGAAATACTTGAACAAGCCAACAGATGTACTGAAATGTGTTGAGGGTAATGAGGTTTCATTCAATCTCAACAACACCTTGCATTTGTACAACAATCCTCACAGGAAATAAAAATGTCTTGGCGTTCTTTCCAAGGGGAGAGATGATGTTGAACAGGAGATTGGTAAATGTTACAGGGGAGTGGGAACCAAACACATGATTGAAGAGATACTTTGGAAGGGACAGACTGAGGTAGCGAGGCAGAAAGTGCAAAAGAAGAAGGGCATAGTGGCTGAAATGTTGTCCTACAATTGATGGGCCGAAAGGCCTTTTCTCATTTCGTGCTTTTGTGTGTCCTTCTTATTAAGGTTCTGGTAGCGCAGGGAGGGGCATCTTTCTCCTCCCATGGGTATAATGAGATTATTCTGAGCTGGAATGTCATCTCTCCCCCTCATCTCAGTCTCAAGGTGCTGATCACTTTTATACATTTGATGACAGAATTGTTGATTTTTTTTGGATAAGATTACATGTAACTGAGCCATTCCATCATGTGAGGATTGATATATCTAAGTTGTTCATCTAGCAGTAGGCCCTTCCTGCCTTTTCTGCCTAAGTCTAAACTGTAGACAAACGTCTTGTGATTCTCGTAACTTGTTTTACGTTTTCCTTGGACTGTACCTTGTCACCGATGCATTTTACAAGGATCTGCTTTACTTTATTACTATTTAAAGTGTGCTACATTTGATTGAGAAGCAGTACAAATGTACCTGCATATTAATGGAACATTCATGGATGAATCTTTAATTACTCAGAAGAAAAGACAGATTTGCATCTCACGACCTCAGGATGTCCCAAAGCACTTTACAGCCAATGAAGTACTTTTTGAGTGTTGTCACTGTTGTAATGCAGTTTCTTTTTTAAGGCTTTTTTTTAATGAATTCAGCAAAGTTGAGATGCTTTCTTGGCTTCCAACATATGACAGGTTACATTTCATGGTGCTTGCAGTTGCAAAGCAGCTGCAGTGAGGATCTTACACAGTTCAGTGCATTGCATTAGCACTAGATATTGAGGTTTGACACAGTCAAGGGGGCTCTTTTCCTTGATATAGCAGGGCTTGCAACAAGCAAAGAGGTTGGGTTGGGGACTTGCTAAGCACAGGGCGGCTTAATTTCCTTAACCTGATCTGTGGCACATTGCACATCACCTTTTGCCAAGACATTCCAATTCAAACCTCAAATTTACTTGTAAGAACAGGGTGAGTTGGGCCAATGGGTGGGGCTGCATACTGCTAATAATCTTAAAGAGGCAATGTTGCTCTTTCAGGAAGTTATTTGGTCAGGCTCGGTCACTCAAACAGTCAGGAACAGGTTCCTCTGGGCACTTTGTCTCCGCAGCCAGAAAACTGGATAGCTGGAACAACACAATCGCTGCAGTATCGTTTCCGACGCAGTGTTTTAACTTTCTCAGGGACTTTGGTGAACATCTATGCTCAATGGGGTGAGGGATCCCAGTGTTGAGGAATGGAAAGCTATTTCCATTGTGAGCACCTTAGGGTAAATTCACTGATCCTGAACTCCCAGCGGGAAGCTGCATTAGAAGGACTGCAATGCTGGCGCCAACTCTCTGACCGGCACTCCCTTTGAATGCGGCTCCCCACTGGGAGCGCAGCATCGATGGATTTACTCTTTTGTGTCGGCATCAAGTATAGCAAATGGAGGTACAGAATAAAGCTCCCTCTGCCTCTGCTCTGCCCCAAGCAACGTGCCTCAACTGCAACTTCGAGAGAGCGTCAGTCCGTGTTTTCTCAACTTACATAACAGCCATCTTCATGACCTCTCTGAGTGAGACTGCCAACGTGTGATGCAATGTGAGCAGTTATTCTGCTGTGGGCCCACATCCACTAGGAACTGGGTTGAGCCACATAACAAAACATAGTCACATGCCATTATTGACGGAGAATTGAATTTCTTTACCCAGAGAGTGGCGAGAATGTGGAACTTGCTACCACGAGGAGTAGTTGAGGTGAATAGCATAGATGCATTTAAGGGGAAGCTCGATAAACACATGAAGGAGAAAGGAATAGAAGGATATTCTGATAGGGCTAGATGAAGAGGAGTGGGAGGAGGCTCGTGTGGAGCATAAACACCAGCATGGACCTGTTGGGCCGAATGGCCTGTTTCTGTGCTGTACATTCTATGTAATCCTATGTGATGTGTCAACATGCTGTAAAGCATACCTGTGAAGAACAGGAATGAGCCTTTTCCACTCCTTTATGCCCTACACAGATCTTTCAGGGACTCTCTTTTAAATTATTCTACTAAAGACAGTCAAAATGATGCTCTCCGGCTGCGTTCTCTTTTACTGTTCCACAAGGTGACTTGGAACTGCAACTTTTACTGAGTCAAAAAAAAAAGATATTTTAGACGGATTCTCCACTCTGGGTCAGTTCGGCTCCCAGGAGCCTCCTCTTTTGTGGTTTTTCATAACCTTTTCATCATGCAAGCCTAAACAAATGAGAATGACGCTGTTGCAAAAAGATTCCAGGTGATAGCACATTCAGGCCTGCGTTGCCATGACACCCCTCAGTTTGTGTCCACCCATTTAGATCATTTCTGATGCAGTAATCTCGACCACAGATTTAAACAAAACAAGATGACCTAATGTGCGGTTGCTAATGATGGTGTATGTTAAACAACTGTCCTGTGTCACATAAACCTGGAGTAATGGACAGGTAGGAAGTGGGTAGGTGGGCAGTAACCCAGACGTGGGCCTGAAATGATCTAATAAGTTCCATGAGTGAAGTTGAAGTGTTTTTTTTTAACATGCTTTTGGAATCTTGTGACAATCTCACTGCTTAGGCTCCCTCCAACTTTTTAAAATATGTATAAGGAGGTCCTTTATCACTGAAGGTTTTAAGTTCCTCAGATGCCAGCACAGGCACGATGTGAATGGCCTCATTCTGTACTGTATCATTCTATGATTCTGTGATCACTTTAGAATTATGTCAATTAGTGAATATTACAAGTGTTTGTGATGGAAGCAAATACACAATGTCACATCACGTGACTGGTGGAACAGTATTGGAAGAGTTTTATTTGCATGTCATTCGCTACCTTATGTCAACATGTCTACAACATGGCGGCAAGTAGCAATGCCTGACGGAAAAGAGATCAAAATGAGTGATGTAATGGCGGATGGGTGAAAATATTGCAAAGCTCGTGATTAACGGTGAACTTTACGCAGCAGTTATTCCCATTCCCACAGAATAAGCCATCAGTACCTCCAAAACTTTAGCGCATTGGCCAGTGAAAGGAGGGAGGTGCGCCGTTATGATCGGTGTGTTTTCTCTTTGCGAGGGCACCACACACTGTTTTTGTAAGTAATTTCCCCCTCCCCTCCCTTCCCTCCCCATCTTTATCCTGGTCTTTGAATGCACAATCTCTGGCAACCAAAGAGGGCAGATGGATGGCCTACTGCTAATTTCGCTCTGACCCAACTGCCAGGAACTCAGTTCTGTGGGAGACTGTGGGCACGATGCCTCATCTGCCCAACACTCCATGATGGTGTGGGTGGGTACACCGATGTACTGTGTAATCGTGCCACCCTCGATTGGTTGGGTTTCGAACCAGCTGAGGAGCAAGCAAATCATGAAATGCGCATCAATCCTCCCACTAAAATAGGTCCCGCACTTTTCATACACGTTAAAAATGGATGGGTAGTGGGTAAATACACCACAAGGTGGTGGTGAGCCGCCTTCTTGAACCGCTGCAGTCCGTGTGGTGAAGGTTCTCCCACAGTGATGTTAGGAAGGGAGTTCCTGGATTTTGACCCAGCGACGATGAGGGAACGGCCAATATTAGCCTCAGTGACCTGGGTGGAGGGGAGTGGTTTCCACTCCTGATTGCTATCCAATGACTCCCCCACTGATTGCTTGAGTGTGCTTGTTGGTTGGTAACAGAATTGGGCTCAATTTTAATGGGCTCTGTGGTGAAAGTGCTCACTGGCACTCGCTGCCTCGGCTCTTAATGAAGAATGGCCTGTTGCTGCTACCTGGGGTTACTATATGCTCACTGTACGTTAGCGCCTTTAAGAGAGAAGGGAAGGCAATTGGAAAATAAACAAAAAAACAGATATTCATTTCAAGTTGTGCCAAAAAAAGGAAATCTCCCAGAGGTCGCATCTGTGATGATTTATGAGCATAATCCAATTAAAACAGTGAGATCACATTGAAAGTCTCACATGACATCACATAGAAGTGGTTTTCAGATCAACCTTGTGTTTGTCCTTTGGAAGTTTGATGATGTCACCTGGCAGCACAGTGTAAGCTGACACAGAGTGCTCCAAACTGACTGCGGGGCCAAGAGTAAAGAGTGCGATGCAAGTCCTCAACTGAACACAAGGAGGAGCAGTGTCACCAAGAAAACCATTCTGCAGCAGTTTGTACTTCGGGCACAGTATTGACATTTGCAATGTATCTTTACTTTTTTTTCCCACTCCTCCAGTTTTCTCTCCTCTCCTGAAGGCATGGGAGTAGTCCCCACCCAGCCCCTCACATAACTGGCCATTCCCCCAGTCTCAGCCCACACAGTGTCTGGGTATGTGCGGGCAGGTTGTTCGACTGTGCGGCTATTACAGAGGAGCCCAGTCCTGTTCTCGCCTGACCCCAACCTGCCGGGAGTCCTTTATTTTGCTCCCCCTCGCTTTAGTTTTTCATGGCTGGCATCGCATTCTCCTGCCAAGAAGGCAGACGGGCATCTGCCAGTGCTTCTGCCAAAGGGCTCTGGGACAACTCCTTCTCCGACTCCTTCACCTCCTATTTCCGTGAGGAGGCAACCTTGTGCCTGGTTGACTTCTTCCCCTAGTGACATGGCTGGAATTGGGATCTTGCTATGTAGGGAATCATTGCTCAGGCAGGCTTCTTATCACTCTCTTGGGAGTACGGACATGCCACTTCGCCATGCCTCACAGTTTCCCGTGCCATGTCGTTTCCAGTGCCAGCTTCTAAATGCTTGGCAATGCAGTGGCATGTCACGGTTTTATTTTAAAGGAGTGCAGTGCATTGCTTCCCTGCCACTATCACCAGGACTCACCATTTTTTTTCTTCATTCATCAGATTGGGCAGCACTGGCAAGGCCAGCATTTATTGCCCATCCCTAGTTGCATTGAAAAGGTGGTGGTGGGCCTTCTTCTTGAAACGCTGCAGCAGTTTGCTACTGAGTGGCTTGCTAGGCCACTTCAGATGGCAATTAAGAGTCAACTACGTCGGTGCGGGACTGGAGTCACAAAAAGGCCAAACCAGGGAAGTACGGCAGGTTTCATTCCCTAAGCAACATCAGTGAACCAGTTGGGTTTTTACAACAATCCGACAGCTTCACTGATATCCCCCACCCACCCCTCCAAGTTGACAGGACTCACCGATCTCCCCCCATTGACAGGACTCACCGATCTCCCCCCATTGACAGGACTCACCGATCTCCCCCCATTGACAGGACTCACCGATCTCCCCCCATTGAAGGACTCACCGATCTCCCCCCATTGACAGGACTCACCGATCTCCCCCCATTGACAGGAGTCACCGATCTCCCCCCATTGACAGGACTCACCAATCTCCCCCCATTGAAGGACTCACCGATCTCCCCCCATTGACAGGACTCACCGATCTCCCCCCATTGACAGGACTCACCGATCTCCCCCCATTGACAGGACTCACCGATCTCCCCCCATTGACAGGATTCACCGATCTCCCCCCATTGACAGGATTCACCGATCTCCCCCCATTGACAGGACTCACCGATCTCCCCCCATTGATAGGACTCACCGATCTCCCCCCATTGACAGGACTCACCGATCTCCCCCCATTGACAGGACTCACCGATCTCCCCCCATTGAAAGGACTCACCGATCTCCCCCCATTGACAGGACTCACCGATCTCCCCCCATTGACAGGACTCACCGATCTCCCCCCATTGATAGGACTCACCGATCTCCCCCCATTGAAAGGACTCACCGATCTCCCCCCATTGACAGGACTCACCGATCTCCCCCCATTGAAAGGACTCACCGATCTCCCCCCATTGAAGGACTCACCGATCTCCCCCCATTGACAGGACTCACCGATCTCCCCCCATTGACAGGACTCACCGATCTCCCCCCATTGACAGGACTCACCGATCTCCCCCCATTGACAGGACTCACCGATCTCCCCCCATTGACAGGACTCACCGATCTCCCCCCATTGAAAGGATTCACTGATCTCCCCCCATTGACAGGAGTCACCGATCTCCCCCCATTGACAGGACTCACCGATCTCCCCCCATTGAAAGGATTCACTGATCTCCCCCCATTGACAGGACTCACCGATCTCCCCCCATTGACAGGATTCACCGATCTCCCCCCATTGAAGGACTCACCGATCTCCCCCCATTGACAGGATTCACCGATCTCCCCCCATTGACAGGACTCACCGATCTCCCCCCATTGACAGGACTCACCGATCTCCCCCCATTGATAGGACTCACCGATCTCCCCCCATTGACAGGACTCACCGATCTCCCCCCATTGACAGGATTCACCGATCTCCCCCCATTGAAGGACTCACCGATCTCCCCCCATTGACAGGATTCACCGATCTCCCCCCATTGACAGGAGTCTATTTTATTGAAGTATGAATAACCCTGTGGACTGCGTTGAGATTCTGTCAAGAGCAAAGGACAGGTTTGTTCTGGCGAGCTTAATAGTTATATATTTTATAATGATCACTTTGGTTGCATTGATTATGTATTACACATCGCATATCAGATTTCACAAGTAGTAAATGGCAGTTTAGGTTCAAGAATGTGGAGATGGAGTGAAAAATTGTATATTTTCCCCCTTGACATGCTACTTCACACTCACAATTTCAGTTTTGTCCAATGGGTCGGATCGGAACTTTCTTTCTTATTTAAAATCTTCTCACAGAGAATGGCATTAAACCTGTAACCTTCCATTCACAGGAAGCTGTTCTGTGCCATAAAGTTAAGCTGGAGGTAGAGTGGAAACTGATAGATATAAATCAGCTCTTCTCAGCTTCCACTAAGTCGGGTTATTCATGGTTGCCAGCTGAGGGGTGTTTTTGTGTTGAATTTTTGTTTGCAAATCTCACTTATTTCAAATAGGTCAGTAGCAATCCTTAACTCTATCCTGTAATACCCTGCCAGGTAGGCATGGGTGAATGGCAATCCTTAACTCTATCCTGTAATACCCTGCCAGGTAGGCATGGGACAGACGCAATCCTTAACTCTATCCTGTAATACCCTGCCAGGTAGGCATGGGTGAATGGCAATCCTTAACTCTATCCTGTAATACCCTGCCAGGTAGGCATGGGACAGACGCAATCCTTAACTCTATCCTGTAATACCCTGCCAGGTAGGCATGGGACAGACGCAATCCTTAACTCTATCCTGTAATACCCTGCCAGGTAGGCATGGGACAGACGCAATCCTTAACTCTATCCTGTAATACCCTGCCAGGTAGGCATGGGACAGACCAATCCTTAACTCTATCCGGTATTAGGCCAGTGGACAGGGGAATGTCTATGGATGTTGTTTATATGGATTTCCAGAAGGCATTCGATAAAGTCCCTCATAAGAGACTGTTAGCTAAAGTTGAGGGCAAGTTATTGACCTGGTTAGGAAATTGACTGAGCGGCAGGAGTCAGAGAGTAGGGATAATGGGCAGGTACTCAAATTGGCAGGATGTGACTAGTGGTGTCCCACAGGGATCTGTGTTGGGGCCTCAACTATTCACTGTATTGATTAACGACTTAAATGACAGGATAGAGAGCCACATATCCAAACTTGACGATGACACAAAGATAGGCAGCACTGTAAGCAGTGTAGATGGAAGCATAAAATCAAGATGAACAGAGCTGCTTCTAAAATGTAAAGCAAAACAGGATCGGTGCTCAGGAAACCAGCTGATCTGTTAGTCCCAGTGCTGAGTGAGCCTGTGCACCCATTCAAATCTGGATGCCTCTGGTCTACAGCAGCACCCAACTGTGCCCCCTGCCTCAGACACCGACAAAATTGTCCTAACTTGCAAACACAAAGAGACCAGCATCACAAAGATGTGCCAACACCTTTACCAGTCAGGGAACATGACGTCCAATCCACTGCAACATTAATAGAAAGACCATCTGACCCAGGCTGTGACTTTGGATCCACTGCTCCTTCCCAGGCCAAGCCCTGACACACCCCATTTTCTCCCTCCCTCCCTCCCTAGGCCTCAGCCACCCATCTTGCTCTTGACCTGAGCTCTTCAATTCCTCTCAGCCTTGTCCCTTAAGCCCCAGTTTCTCTTACATCCATCCATGCACGTTACAACACCCTCCCCCAGACTGCCCCCTGCCCCCACACACAGCCTTGGCTTCTTCCTCGGGTGGCCAACTCTAGTTGGACGTATTCCATGTAGGTTTCGTCACATGTCCGCAAACCGCGCCACCCCCACACTGCTGCTAAACCTGACACGTCCATTATCACGGGGCACTGCGTTCCCACGTCAATTGGAAGGCGAACAGACACTTGACATCTCTGAACTCCTCAGTCTGTACTATAGCATATGGTACAACCAACTTTTCATCTCTACTTTTCAAATTGCATTAAGTCTGCTATTTACATACGAACATCCAAAATTGACGGGCAGGAAAAGGCCAGCTGGTCCATCAAGCTTGCTCCACTCCACGATGGCTGGAGCATCATGATTAGATGATTCTTGACGATCAGTCAAACAGTCTTTTTTCCCTCATCTCCAATATTTTTATACCTAATAAACAAGTGTTCAAAGAAAATGAAAAAAACACACAGATGTTTATTAATGCCCCCATGATTTTTCTCCTGGGTTGCGCACAGCAGTGTCCTGGAGATTAATCTTTCATTCTGGAGACTCCAGGACAATCCTGGAGGGTTGGCAACCCTGGTTCTTCCTGCCCAGCTCATGTGACCTTCTTGCCCTGATAATGCTCCTTTAAAGTCAATATAGTGTCAGTAGTGGGGGAGAAACAAATGGACGGGGCTATATTTCCTTCTGTTAGCCAAAGTCAAAGTCGGTAAATCAGGTGCTCCATTTTATGCTCAGACCGACATTTTCCCGAAGATTAGCAAATTGAAATAATCATCACTTTGGTTAGTTTCAAAGACTTTGAACAAAACATATTACATTCCCCAGGGTACTACCCACATTTAGATCTGCGTTGGCTGGAAGCATAGTTTCATCAAGGCGTGTGCAATAATTAGTTACAGCAAAACCCGGTTTGACAGCACCTATTCGTGACTTGAATAAAGTAGAAACTGCCTCGGAGCAGTGCTGCTGCCACATTGCTAGCTTCTGACTGCCTGTTTGCCTATTGATATTTCCATGAAAGTACAAAGCGAAATCCTTGTAAGGAAAAAGCGATGCAATTGTGAAATTATGCCGTGTCCTTATTAGTGGCAGATGTTTAACAACCTGCTTTTGTCCATGATTTTAAACTAATGGAAACTGCCTATGTAAGTGTACACTGTAGTTACGGTCTCTCACCGATGGCAGCAGGGTAATACCTCAAATTGACATCTCTGAACTCCTCAGTCTGTACTATAGCGTATGGTACAACCAACTTTTCATCTCTACTTTTCAAATTGCATTAAGTCTGCTATTTACATACGAACATCCAAAATTGACGGGCAGGAAAAGGCCAGCTGGTCCATCAAGCTTGCTCCACTCCACGATGGCTGGAGCATCATGACTAAACACTTCCTCCCTCCCGCAGCCATGTAATCTCCTGGGAGAGGCAAAAAACCAGAGACAAACCCAGGGCCAATAAGGGAAAAAATACTCTGGACAATTCCTCT
The DNA here is from genome assembly GCF_035084215.1 of Heptranchias perlo. Lineage (NCBI taxonomy): Eukaryota > Metazoa > Chordata > Chondrichthyes > Hexanchiformes > Hexanchidae > Heptranchias > Heptranchias perlo. The sequence goes on along the minus strand of NC_090370.1, from coordinate 7,558,190 downwards.
CCGACCCCCTCAGCTGATCGGAACCGGTCCAGGAGATCACATGGACCAAGTGTTATCTCTAAAGACACTTACCTTCCATCTGATTCGATCTCTGCCCCAGTCAGGAACTGGTCCAGCTTCCACTTGAAGGCAGAGAGTCAGCACACACCACACCAGCTGGCAATGTATCCCAGAGACTCACTACTCTCTGGGAAAAGAAGAACCATCAAACATCCAGTCTATTCCCACTCTTATATAGTTTAAATTCCTGTTCCTTGGTCCTCCCCAATCTGTTAAACTGGAGTAATCTATCAATAGACACACGGTCCAGCCCTTTTAATTATTTTATAGACCTCTATCGGGTCACTGCTAAGTCGACACTGCTCTAAAGTAAATAGACTAAGGTCCTTAAGCCTATCTGAGTAGCTGAGGTTCTTTAAGCTAGGAATCATTCTCATAGCTCTCCTCTGGACCTTTTCCAAGGCCACTATATCATCCATTCACCATAACGACAAATAATAACATAAAATCAAGATATTATATAAAAATATGGACAGAAATTATGACTTTAAAATGGAGCCTGAATTATATATCAATGTATTCCAAGCATAACTTCAACTGCGGCGAAACAAAGTTTTAAAAGTTTCCTTGTGGCCATATAGAGTGCCTAGAAACTTTTTAAACTTAATTTTTAAACTGTTTACTATTGGCTAAAGGCCGGCTCTCTCATCGACACTTTGCAAACCTACACTGGGAATTTCCTGATCAACCACTGTAACTTCAGCAGAGACCTTGTTTATCGGGGGCTTCTACCAATCTTCCGCCAAAGTTACAGCGGCGATCGGGAGAAACCATGAGGAAATTCCCGGCGATTATGTTTAACCACCATTTGGATGCAGGTGACTAGAACTCAGCCTGTGTTTGCCCAAAGATGAATGTTTTGGGAGACTTTATTTTACATTAGATAGTGGGTATTTTCTTGCTCCTTAGACAATTTTAAAGTGCTTGCAGTTGCTGAACTCTTAAAGGGCTTCTGGCATTGCACTTATTTATTTGCGGGGGTCCTTCTGGGAATCTCACTCTGGCAAGAGGAGGAGGAAGAAGCTGCAGCCGGAGGGGAAGCAAATAGATGGAGGCAAGCTCACAGGAATCCTCAGCCTCCTAACAGAGTGTACAGGCCCAGGACAACATACCTGCAGTTCTCTGAGGAGCAATGCGTAAGGAGACTGCACTTCTGCAGGGAGGGCTGTCACAGAGTTGTCACTCTGCAACAAGACCTGCGACCCACTCCCATAGTGAGCATAGCATGGCCTGTTGCAGTCAAGGTCACTGTACCACTCAACTTCTTTGGCTCCCGAACTGTCTAGGCTGCAACCGCGGACATCAATAACATCAGTCAATCTGCAGTCCATGATTGTATTAAGCAGGCGACTGATGCCATGTTCCCCTGGACAACTGGAAGCAGTAGGATAGGGCTCTGAGGTTCGCACAGATTGTCATTGCCTGCACCCATATCACCCTACCAGCTCCTTCAGACGACCCTACTGCCTTAATGAATGGCAAGGCTTCCACTCCATTAATGTGCAACTGGTGTGTGATCACCATAGAATCATAGAATCACAGATTGATACAATTTTAAAAGGAGTGCAGGAACAGAGAGACCTGGGGGTGTATGTACACAAAACTTTGAAGGTGGTAAGATAAGTTGAGAAGGCTGTTTAAAAAGCATATGGGATCCTGGGCTTTATTAATAGAGGCACAGAGTACAAAAGCAAGGAAGTTATGCTAAACCTTTATAAATCACTGGTTAGGCCCCAACTGTACTATTGTGTTCAATTCTGGGCACCACACTTTAGGAAGGATGTCAAGGCCTTAGAGAGGGTGCAGAAGAGATTTACTAGAATGGTACCAGGGATGAGGGACTTCAGTTATATGGAGAGACTGGAGAAGTGGGGATTGTTCTCCTTAGAACAGAGAAGGTTAAGAGGAAATTTGATAGAGGTGTTCAAAATCATGAACGGTTTTGATAGAGTAAATAAGGAGAAACTGTTTCCAGTGGCAGAAGGGTCGGTAATCAGAGGACACAGATTTAAGATGATTGGCAAAAGAACCAGAGGCGACATGAGGAAGCATTTTTTTACGCAGAGAGTCGTAATGATCTGTAATGCACTGCCCGAGCGGGTGGTGGAAGCAGATTCAACAACAACTTTTAAAAGGGAATTAGATAAATACTTGAAGGGAAAAAAAATGACATGGTTATGGGGAAAGAGCAGGGGAATGGGACCAATTGGATAGCTCTTTCAAAGAGCCGGCACAGGCACGATGGGCCAAATGGCCTCCTTTTGTGCTGTATCATTTTATGAAACTATGAAATTATTTCCACTCTTCAACCTTAGCCCGTTGCCCTCCAGAGATACTCCCTTCTCTCTCCTCCCCTAATGTAAGCAGCACAAAAGCCATTGTGTCCCCATGGCATATTTGAACATCTCAGTCTATACCTATCCCTATTATCACCATCCCATTCCTAAGCAGGGAAAAAAGATAAATTTGGTAATCTTAAAACAACATACACTTCTTAAATTAGCTCGGTAAAGTTTCCCCTCAGTTTTTTTTTCTATGTGATCAGATGTCACGTGGTCAAGTGTCATATGATCGGATGTCACGTGATCAGATGTCACGTGGTCAGACGTCACACAAACAGACATCACACAATCAGACCTGCAGGCGTACCTCCAACCAGAGTTGGAAACCCTATGGCAAAGGGACAAAAACAGAAAGGTAGAAATATAAGAAATCATTAGCTATTTATCGATTATAAAGAATAATATATCCTACTGTGATGTGCTATACTGCCTGTTTAGATACGTTAGGCTATAAATTGGGCCTTGTAGAGCCTGTTTTTTAGGCACTACTAAGGTCCCAAAATGGTGTCCGGAATGCACGCGCTTCTCGTGTGATGTGCGCCGGACGCCATCTTGGTAAAGGCGTTTGCACACACGCAGATAACAAACGCGGGTACCATGTAAAGTAAGGAGAATATGCGTCAGATCGGGGTGCAAAGCTGATTTAAAGGGATAGATACCATTTTGGCACTCAATGCTCCAGCCAATGCACTGTCTTAACCACGAACAGCTGAAAATGTCGTAGCCGGCCTGGAGGACCCCCCACCAGCGCTATTTAAAGGGACCATGCAGGATTTACAGGTTAGTTGCTGGATTATTGCTTTTGGCTGCTGATGCACTTGTACCTGTTTTTGGAGGTCTCCTGTACTTGAATACTCGGACTAGAGGACATAGCCTAAAAATTAGAGCCAGGACGTGCAGGAGTGAAGTTAGGAAACGCTTCTACATGCAAAGGGTGGGAGACGTTTGGAACACTCTTCCGCAAATGGCAGTTGATGCTAGCTCAATTGTGAATTTCAAATCTGAGATTGATAGATTTTTGTTAACCAAAGGCATTAAGGGATATGGGGCTAAGGCGGGTATATGGAGTTAGGTCACAGATCAACCATGACCTCGTTGAATGGTGGAACAGGCTCGAGGGGCTAAATGCCACTGCAACTTGCTGTCTCCTGATATGCACCACCTTCTCCTGCAAGAAAGCGGGACGTGTGTCGGTGAGTGTTCTGTAGGATGTTTAGGTGATGTGCCTGACATGGTTGAATAGCTGCCAGAGTGTGACCTGTGAGTTGTGGGTGTGCGGTTTGCAACAGTGGTAATGTGTAAAGGTGAGAGGAATCATCTGATTGGAAGAGTTGAGCACTGATTGAAAGAGTTTGTTGGTAGGTGGGTGATGGATGTGGCTGGTGGTGCAGTTGGCAGGAGATGCCACTTGACAGTTGATCTCGCTCACCTTGACCGCTCGTGTCAAAGCATTGAACTTCTTCCTGCACTGTATCCATGTTCGTGGTGCTATAGGGCTGGCATTGACTTCGTCCCCTCCTGCCTCCCACTGCCTCTTGAGCATTTGTCTGGAGGGCCTCTTCCCCCACTGTGGATATGGTATGCTTCTCCTTCTGTCCACCTCTTGCACCAAGGCCTCTAGTGCATCATCAGAGAATCTTGGTGCAAGCACTCTCGCAAGCCTGGTACAAACTCAGATCGGCAGATTGGTGAGGTCTGGTGTGCAGATTGGAGAATGTGGGATTTAGTAGTGCGCAACCTTTATTCAATGTTTTAACACAACTCAACAGTTTGTAAACATAGAACGGGACCTGCATCTGTGTTTTACACGTGCGATGTCTGATCTCCATTCAGACTCCGTACGGACCCGTATCTTACTTTTTGCAAATAAAAGGTGCAGGCTGCCTTTAAGAGATGCGCGCCACTCACGCGATATCGAGCCCCCCTATTGGTGAGAAGTCCTGAACAACGCAGCTGGGCCTGGCTGCTCGCGCTGGAATTGGGTGAGTGAGGAGGCAGCACAAATTTCACGTGCTGCCTGCATTGGAACGACCAGGCACGGGTTAATCGCCCACCACGACCCCCGCGTCCGGATTCGGGGGGGGGGGTTATCGAATTTATTTACTTTAAAGGGTCTATTGTTCTTGGATTAATATTCAGAAAAAGATGCACATTTTGTTTCCCAACAAATATTGAAAGAAATCATTTGAAATCATGCAGAAGAACCCATTGGAGATCATAAATTTGAAATATGATGCAGATACGTTTTTTGGGGCGATGTTAATTTTGATATGATAGCGAGAAAGAGATTTAATCATCGAATCATGGAAAGTTACCGCACAGGAGGAGGCCATTCGGCCCAACGTGTCCATGCCGGCCGAGAAAGAGCTATCCAGCTTAATCCCACTTTCCAGCGCTTGGTCCGTAGCCCTGTGGGTTACGGCACTTCAAGTGCACATCCAAGTACTTTTTAAATAGGTTGAGGGTTTCTGCCTCTACCACCCTTTCAGGCAGTGAGTTCCAGACCCTCACCACCCTCTGGGTGAAAAAATTTCTCCTCAGCTCCCCTCTAATCCTTCTACCAATTACTTTATATCTATGTCCCCTGGTCACTGACCCCTCTGCTAATAGGTGCTCCCTATCCACTCTATCTCGTCCCGTCATAATTTTATACACCTCAATTAAATCTCCCCTCAGCCTCCTTTGTTCCAAAGAAAACAACCCCAGCCTATCCAATCTTTCCTCATAGCTAAAATTCTCCAGCCCTGGCAACATCCTCGTAAATCTCCTCTGCACCCTCTCTAGTGCAATCACATCTTTCCTGTAATGTGGTGACCAGAACTGTACACAGTACTCAAGCTGTGGCCTAACCAATGTTTTATACAGTTCCAGCATAACTTATATTCTATGCCTCGGCTAATAAAGGAAAGTATCCCATATGCCTTTTTAACCACCTTATCTACCTGTCCTGCTACCTTCAGGGATCTGTGGACATGCACTCCAAGGTCCCTCACTCCCTCTACACCTCTCAGTATCCTCCCATTTATTGTGTACTCCCTTGCCTTGTTTGCCCTCCCCAAATGCATTACCTCACACTTCTCCGGATTGAATTCCATTTGCCACTTTTCTGCCCACCTGACCAGTCCATTGATATCTTCCTGCAGTCTACAGCTTTCCTCCTCACTATCAACCACACGGCCAATTTTTGTATCATCTGCAAACTTTTTGATCAAGCCCCCCACATTCAAGTCCAAATCATTAATAAATACCACAAAAAGGAAGGGACCTGGTACTGAGTCTTGCGGAACCCCACTGGAAATGGCCTTCCAGTCGCAAAAACACCCGTCAACCATTACCCTTTGCTTCCTGCCACTGAGCCAATTTTGGATCCAACTAGCCACTTTCCCTCGAATCCCATAGGTTTTTACTTTTTTGACAGTCTGCCATGTGGGACCTTATCAAAAGCCTTGCTAAAATCCATGTACACTACATCAAATGCGCGACCCTCCTTGTTGCCTCCTCAAAAATTTCGATCAAGTTAGTCAGACACGGCCTTCAATTTGCTTTTGGCATTTGGATATCTTGCCTACAGGGCGAGGTCCACCCAGCTCAGCAATGCACAGATAAAGGATGTGTCAGCTTCTCGTTATGCATATTAAATCACCAATCTTATATTATTTCATTTCCTGCTCCCTGAACAAAATGTAGATTATCACTCAAAATGGTATCAGTAATGACCTCAAAATGGTGTTGGTAATGACCTCAAAATGGGGTTGGTAATGACCTCAAAATGGGGTCGGCAACAGCCTCAAAATGGGGTTGGTAATAGCCTCAAAATGGGGTCGGCAACGGCCTCAAAATGGGGGCAATAATGGCCTCAAAATGGGGGCAATAATGGCCTCAAAATGGGGTCCGTAATGGCCTCAAAATGGGGTCAGTAATGGCCTCAAAATGGGGGCAGTAATGGCCTCAAAATAGGGGCAGTAATGGCCTCAAAGTGGGGTCGGTAATGGCCTCAAAATGGGGTTGGCAACGGCCTCAAAATGGGGGCAGTAATGGCCTCAAAATGGGGTCGGTAATGGCCTCAAAATAGGGTCGGTAACAGCCTCAAAATGGGGGCAGTAATGGCCTCAAAATGGGGTCGTCAATGGCCTCAAAATGGGGTCAGTAGCCTTACAGCCCCATTAACAGCGACGAAGAGGCCGGCGCCATTTTAAAAGGGACTGGGCAGCCAAAGCGCTCGCCTGTGTCAGGTGGTAGGCCCCTTTTAACACGAAAATCGGGGTCCCAGGACCCCCGATTGCCATTTTAGGTCCGAACTGGTTGGAGCCTGCGCCGTGCGCACTCTGACAGGTTCCACGAGCGATAGAGCCCAAGAGGCCCAGCCCAAGGGAAGTTTGGAATTATTTTTGTGGGGCCCAAAGGAGAAGGAGTGCTCCTCATCGGGCCCCCACAAAAACTATCTGGGCTGCCACCGCCCTGGGACCCCCCACCCTCTCCGATCGTAACCCCCCCCACCACACCCCACCCCTGCATTTCTCTTGCTGGCGATATGGTTGCCCTCAATCTGGCAAGCAGCATTTAAAGGCCCAGTCGGCGTCCCGCAAATGAGGCCGGTGCCTCGAAATCGCGGTTGTGGGCGAGACCGTCACATGCAGGCTGCCTCCATATAAATTGGGCACTGAGGTTACAAGCACTGCATCTCAACAGCAGAGCCATTAAAATGGGGCAGGCAGCAAGCTGCCTAGGATTGTAATTTTTGAGGTTGTGGCCATTGCTGGGGCCAAAAGTATTGACGTTCCTGCAGACCCCTGGGGCCTGTTATGTTCCCAATGTTGCTTTTCTGCTCCTGCCCAGATGAGTACTCCATATATGAATCGTAAGGGCTTGTACTCAGTTAATGTCCAGCTTGTGTGTGACCATCAACACAAGGCCATGCATTCATTCTGAGGTAGTCAACTGTGGCACCATAGTGAAAGGGTGGTACCTAGGGTGACCAGGAATGCCCCATTTTGCCATGGCTCATGACCCCTCTGTGCCATCCAGAAACGCCAGTAGGGCACAAGTCTAACAAATTCCGTGGGGTACAGCAGCCTGGCACTTATGGACTGGCAATCCAGAAGAGGAACTGGAGGATGTACGTGAAGAGGTAGAGAAGGTAGTGCTACCAGTTGCCAGCTGCTAGAGCCCTTGATACAGGAACCTACATCCACATTGCTCTTCCCAGCACATTACAGGTACAGCAAGCAATTAGGAAGGGAAATAGTATGTTCGCCTTTATTGCAAGGGGGTTGGAGTATAAGAGTAAGGAGGAATTGCTGGAATTATATAGGGTTCTGGTGAGACCACACCTGGAGTCCTGTGTACAGTTATGGTCTCCTTACTTAAGGAAGAATATACTTGCCTTAGACGGGGTACAACGAAGGTTCACTAGATTGATTCCTGGGATGAGAGGGTTGTCCTATGAGGAGAGATTGAATAGATTGGACCTATATTCTCTGGAGTTTAGAAGAATGAGAGGTGATCTCATTGAAACGTATAAAATTCTTAGAGGGCTTGTCAGAGTAGATGCTGAGAGGTTGTTTCCCCTGGCTGGAGAGTCTAGAACTAGGGGACATAGTCTCAGGATAAGGGGGAGGCCATTTAGGACCAAGATGAGGAAAAATTTCTTCACTCAGAGGGTTGTGAATCTTTGGAATTCTCTACCCCAGAGGGCTGTGGATGCTCAGTCGTTGAGTACATTCAAGACTGAGATCGATGGATATTTGGGCACAGAGGGAATCAAGGGATATGGGGATTGGGCGGGAAAGTGGAGTTGAGGTAGAAGATCAGCCATGATCTTATTGAATGGTGGAGCAGGCTATTCTCTGAAAAGGATGAAAATGAAGGTGATTTTGAAAAGTGGAGAGTGGAAAATTCATGGGGAGAAGAAAGTGGAAACAAAGGTTACCTGGTTTTATCAGATGATTGTTTCAATCTCCTATGGCCTAGTCCTGCTCCTATTTCTTATGTTCTTACGTTACTCACAATGGACTCGCACAAAAAAGTGTATCCCAACACTGGATCGATTGTCCCAAATTCTCTTATTAGACAAAAACACATGTCCCGGAACCTAGTGTGTGACCCCACGGTGCTTTCCCTTCCAGTCAGTGGGTGTGTGTGGACCTTCTTCTCAATGCAGTCCCTCTGGTGGGAGACTCTGAGAAGTTTGTGGGATAGGGGTGACTCTCGACCTCTGTGAGCCTGGACCCCAGATGGGCCCGCTGCAGGCTGTTGAACTCCCACTGGTGACCCTGCCTCCTCTCAGGCTCTTGTGTAGTCATTGGTTGGGGGGGGGTTGGGGAGGGAGGAGGGGTGCGGGTGGTGGAATCAGATTGGTGGGCATGTGCTGCCATCAATAGGACAGCAACATCATTTGTTGTCAGTTCCAACTGGCCCCTGCTCCCAGCTTCCATGTCTTTGTGGCCCCCTGATCTGTGGCCGAGCAGACCCCATCACAGCAGTGACGGCGCAGAAGTCCGTAAGAATCTATTGCCTCATTTGGCCAAGCTCATCAGCTATCCTGTCCAATGTGGTGGTGTGATTGCCACCCAAGGTCTGTATGGCAACACTTTTGGCATTCGTGACATCCTCTGTTGTGAGAGGCTGCACTGCCAATGATCCTAGGGCTGCTATTTGTGCCAAGGCTGACTGTGTGCTTTCCATGCCATGCCTAATGAACCCCAAACACATGGGTTGTGGAATCCTCCACACTTATTGTCCTGCTCTGAGGTACTGGATGACTGCTCCTGGATGGGTCCCATTGCTGCTTCTCTTGGCATACCTGCAGAAACAGAACATGGGAAAGAGCTAAGAGGACACCCTCATCCCTAATGATTGCAGTGCTGCCTTTGGCAAGCAGCTGGCAATGCCGCAGCTGATATGTGTCAGTGCCTGTGGAGGACGTAGGATGGAGTAAGAAAGAAGGTTCAGTGCTGTACAAATCCTGAGCTGGAACCATGCCTCCTGCTTCCCCCCTCTCCTGCCTCCTCCTACAAGTCCTAACCCGATATCTGCAAGACTTACTCCTCAAATGGGGTGAGGTGGTAGATCAAAGCTTGCCCCTCCCCAGTGACGAACATCTGCCGACAGTTGTGCACTGCCTTCTCCTAGAAAGGAAGAAGCAGGGATAGAGAAGGTCACAATCTGTGCGCGGAATCTGCCGAGCCCCATGCACTCTATAGGGTTAGTGAAAACATCAAAATACAGCATGCAGGCAGAGGTCATGGAAGGAACTGTCGGTGGCTTTTCCTGGGCATCCTTGTGCAGAAGATCATGGGACCGGGCAAGGGTTGTGATGGCAAGTACACAGTGGAGTTTAATGGGCACCCATGCAAAGGTAGCGAGAAAGTGAAGGAATGCACGGGTAAAAGGTGAGAGATTATGTTCATTCTAGTTGGTGCAGAGCATAAATATGAGGAGTTTTGCTACAGCTATACAAAGCCCTTGTTAGACCACATCTGGACTACTGTGTACAGCTCTGGGCACTGCACCTCAGAAAGGATATATTGGCCTTGGAAGGAGTGCAGCGCAGGTTCACCCGAATGTTATCAGGGCTCCAAGGGTTAGATTATGAGGCGAGATTACATAAACTAGGCTTGTATTCCCTGGAATACAGAAGGTTAAGGGGTGATTGATTGAGATTTTTAAGATTTTGAAAGGAATTGATAGGGTAGATAGAGAGTAACGTTTTCTTCTGGTGGGGGAATCTAGGACTAGGGGACATAACCTTAAAATCAGAGCCAGGCCGTTCTGGAGAGAAATTATGAAACACTTCTTCAGGTAGAAGTGTGGAATTCTCTCCCACAAAAAGCAGTAGATGCTAGCTCAATTAATGATTTTAAATCTGAGATTGATAGATTTTTGCTAGTCAAGGGTATTAAGGGATATGGAGCCAAGGTGGGTAAATGGAGTTAGGATACAGGTCAGATATGATCTAATTGAATGGTGGAACAGGCTTGAGGGGCTGAATGGCCTACTCCTGATCCTATGTTCCTATGAGACATTACACCTGCCTCACTTGCCCCTCCTGGTGAGATCATTGAATTTAACATCTCATCCAAAGTACGACACCTCCGACAGTGCTGCACTCTCTCAATAATGCACTGAAGTGTCAGCCTCGATTATATTCAAGAAGGAGATAGATATGTTTCTTAATGCTAAAGGGATCAAGGGATATGGGGAAAAAGCGGGAACAGGGTACTGAGTTAGACGATCAGCCATGATCATTTTGAATGGCGGAGCAGGCCCGAAGGGCCGAATGGCCTACTCTTGCTCCTATTTTCTATGTTTCTAAGTACTCAAGTTGCTGCCTTTCAACAAGCGTGGTGAGCATTACCAATTAAGCCAAGTTGGCGCTGAAAAATAAAGTGCTCTCTCATCTGCCCTAACAATGTGCCTGACCCCAGCCCCCAAAGCGCACTTTTTTACCACAGCAGCATGACATTTCTATTTTACTGGCCGCTCTAACGGATATCACTGAGTGAAACTGACAATTCAGCATCAAATAATACGCAGTTGTGTCCTTTGGATGTGTGCATGCCAGGCACTGGGCTGTGGCTGTCCAAACACCCGAATTGTTAGCAGAGAGAGAGAGAAGACTTTTATCCCACCAGTCTGGACTGTCTTCAAACCAAAGTCCCACAGGTGATAGGGCAGTGTGCTGAGTCACTTTGCCACACAGGCGCCCAACCAGAGAGATAATCGTGTTCGGACAAGTTCCGCAGCCACAGTGCAAAGTCTCATGTTTCCATTTCTGTCCGGTTAGAGCGTTAGCTGCTGCCTACCAGTGGAAATACAGGTCTTGATGTTTTGCTTGGGTGGTGCGGATGGCAACTTTCTTGGCTTTTGCAGCGTAGCAGACTGTATGAGCACGTAAGTTTAACTGCTAAAGTGACACTGTTTCATTGAAGTAGCATTATTTGCATAACATAGAACTGAGCTTAAATGCAATCTTCCTTTCACACTGGGTGAAAAAATGATTAACGTAAGTAAAGATGAACAACAACATCAACTTGCATTTATATAGCGCCTTTAACGTAGTAAAACGTCCCAAGGAGCTTCACAGGAGTGATTATCAAACAAAATTTGACACCGAGCCACATGAGGAGATATTAGGACAGGTGACCAAAAGCTTGGTCAAATAGGTAGGTTTTAAGGAGCATCTTAAAGGAGGAGAGAGAGGTGGAGAGGCGGAGGGGTTTAGGGAGGGAATTCATAGGGCGAGTCTAGGTGGCTGAAGGCACGGCCGCCAATGGTGGAGCGATTAAAATCAGGGATGCGCAAGAGGCCAGAATTGGAGGAGCGCAGAGATCTCGGAGGGTTGTAGGGCTGGAGGAGGTTACAGAGATAAGGAGGGGCGAGGCCAGGGAGGGATTTGAACATGAGGATGAGAATTTTAAAATTGAGGCGTTCCCGGACCGGGAGCCAATGTAGGTCAACGAGCACAGGAGGTGATGGGTGAACGGGACTTGGTGCGAGTTAGGATACAGGGCAGCAGAGTTTTGGATGAGCTCAAGTTTATGGAGGGTGGAAGATGGGAGGCCGGCCAGGAGATTTAGCAAGGAATCTGGGAGTAACAGCAGAGCTGCCACTTTCAATGTTGAGCCAATGTAGAGAAGCAAAAGAAAAACCAAATAGACTGTTAAGACAAACAGCCTGAACAGAATCTGACACTGAGCTGGTTCATCAGTTAGCATCATAACACTTTTGCATCATGACACAAGGACACTGATGTGCTGAACTCGCTCAGTGAGTTCATAAGGCCACCAGGAGAGGTGGCAGTACTTGCAGTAGATCTGGAGACCCACGAAAAGAATTGGGCCTCCACTGCTTCAGGTCACGTGGAGCTCGACAAGATTACAATTGCCAGTGCCATTAATGGCCCGAGACCCATTTAATTACCGCTTCTGTCCTGATGTCTGGCTCCCAGTCCAGGAACGCCTTGATTTTAAAATTCTCATCCTTGTTTTCAAACCCCTCCCTATCTCTGTAACCTCCTTCAGCCCTACAACCCTCTGAGATCTCTGCACTCTTCCAATTCGTGCCTCTTGCGCATCCCCGATTTTAATCGCTCCACCATTGGCGGCCGTGCCTTCAGCTGCCTAGGCCCTAAGCTCTGGAATTCCCTCCCTAAACCTCTCCGCCTCTCTCTCCTCCTTTAAGATGCTCCTTAAAACCTACCTCTGACCACCTGTCCTAATATCCCCTTATGCCAAATTTTGTTTGATAACGTTCCTGTGAAGCACCTTGGGATGTTTTACTACGTTAAAGGCACTAGATAAATACAAGTTGTTGTGTATTCCTGCTGTCGCAATGAGTCAGGGAGTGCTTTTATGGCACCAGGATATCCCAGCCTTCCATTTGATGTGAAGCCATTTTATTCTCTACATGAACTGTTTTTTTCATTGCAAGGGACTCTGGAATAGGTCTAGCTCTCAGTGTGATGTCAGGGATTAGGTGTGAACATAAAGACTGATTTTCGGAGCATGCGCAGCTTTTCGGAACCCAGAGTTGCCAACTTTGGTTGGATGTATTCCTGGAGGTTTCATCACATGACCTCTCGCCTCCAACCGCCTCACTCGGTCCAATAGCTTTTTTCCCCCATCTCCAATATTTTTATAATTGATAAACAAAAGTGTGGAAAGAAAATTTAAAGAAATGTTGTTTGAATGCCTCGATGACTTTTCTCCCGGGTTTGCTCTCAGCAGTGTCCAGGAGGTCAATCTTCAATTCCTGGAGATTCCAGGGCAATTTTGGAGGATTGGCAACCTTTGGGAAACCTCATCTACCAGTCACGCATTTCAGGGAGTCACGGGCCGCGACCCATTTTCCGATATGTGTGGCCTATGGACGAGGCTCCCGAGCAGCAGCACTGAGATAATTTAGGCGAGAATTCCGTACCTATTGCCATTGCGTAGGGAATGGATGTGACAACATGACACTCAATGCACAACTGTTGGTGGCACTGATGTTAATGTTTGCTTATGTGCCCTATGCAGGCTTATTACCTCCTTCTGTTGCCGAGAAATCTCCACTGTCTGATGTTATATAGCAGGTTGGCAGACTGTTCCTGGGCACCTGGACCTTTTGCCAAGTCCAAAACTGAGCAGCGCTTGGAGTGAAGACCATGCCTTGTGTGCTGATCTGTTTTTGCTGATGCTAAGAGTTCAATGAACTCCTTAATAATCAACTCCCCCAACATAAGACACAGCAGTCAGTGGAAAAAACGAGGCCTCTGTTTTAAAAACTGGGCCTTTGGCTTCCAGTTTACATTTTAGAAATTGGCAGACTGTTGGGCAAATAATCAGACAAATGGCAACCCTCACCTGGATTAGGTTGGCATATGTGGCACGGAGATCCTACTCCTACAGTAAGATTTGAAGCTGTTTTGAGATTCCCTATCCTTTGGAAGCCAGCCATCTCAAGGCAGGTCTAGCTGGGATAATTGCTGAGTTGGGTGGAGATGTTTGGCTGGTTTGAAATTAGATCAATGGGGAGGATAACGAAAGAATCCACCCTCTCAGTAACTTGTTCAAAACCAGCTTGTACAGTTGTGTGCAATTGCTAATAGCTGCTGTTCAACTGGGAGAGGCTAGTTTACATTGAAACTGCCAGATAAGCCATACCAGACGGGATCTGCCAAAACAATTCTCATGGCTCTTGCAAACCTGCTAAGGCAGTCTGCGTAAATATCTGTCTACAATTCATTCCCATATTTTTGGAAAATATTTTCTGCTGACTTCTCAGATTATTTTAAAATGGGAGGCATTCATCAAATCGGACATTTATTCCTAAGTAGGTGGATTGGCTTCTCAGTGTATTCCTGAGCAAGTTATTGTACTTCAGTGTGAGTATGGTAGAGTAGTGCGGTTACAGTACAAGATGAGCAACTCATAGGTTGTGAATTCTAAATTCCACTATAGCATGTTGAGAACTTGGATTCAATAAATCTGATAATTTGTTGGCTGGCACTCAGGATAAAATGAATCTGAAAGCTGCTGGATTGTCATGGGAACCCAACTGATTCGCTAATGGAGCTTGTCACCCCTACCTTTTCCAGCTTCTGCCTCACACCCTGCGATTGACTTTTAACGCCTCCTGAAGTGGCCTAGCAAGCCATTCAGTTGTCAGGGCAGCGTTACCCACATCTTGAGAGCAAGTAAAACATGAGGTTATGCTAAGCCTTGGTTTCACAGATGTTTTGTCAGTGTTTCCACTAGGTTTAATCACGGTCAAGTGACTCATTTCTAGCTTATTAAATTCTTAAATTGGTCAATTTGTATTGTTGCAATGTTTGGATGGTTCAATTTACCACTAATAGTACTATCGCTATAGCAATAAGCACAAAGTATAATTAATTATTACATTTTTTATCAAAATGTACTCACACTTGCTGACATTGAATTCCATCTGCTACTTTTGTGCCCATTCCACCATCTTATCAATATCTCCTTGCAGCTTCCTTTGGTCTTCAGAATTATTTACTATACCTCCTATTGTAGTATTATTTGTAAATTTGAACACCATCTCCCTCAAGTCCTAGATCCAAATCATTGATGCACACAGTGAACAGAAGTGCTCCCAGAACAGAACCCACTGGGACACCTCTACCCACTTCCAGCCCTGAGCTCCTACCCTCCGTTGCTTCTCTTCAAACCAGTTTTTAAGCCAAGTTGCCAGCCTCCCTCTAATTCCATACCCCATAATCTTCTCCAGTAGTCTCCTGTGTGGTACCTTGTCAAAGGCTTTCTGAAACTTCATTACACCACATCCACTGCATTTCCCCCATTGCCACATCCGTCACCTCCTCAAAGAATTAATCAGGTTTGTAAAGCAGGATCTTCCTGTCTGGAATCCATGTTGGCTGCTTCTAATTATTTTCTCCTCGTCTAGATATTTAGCAATTTTATCTTTAATTAAAGATTCCAAAATTTTCCCTACCACAGACATTAAACTAATTGACCCGTAATTACCCGGGTTAGTTCTGTCTCCCCTTTTGATGGTGGGTATTACACTGACCACTCTCCAGTCCTCCAGCACACATCCACACTCAATAGAACCCTGAAATATAATTTCTGGAGCCTACACTATTTCTTCCCCCATTTTCCACAGGAACCTCAGAGGTATCCTCTCAGGTCCCATCACTTTGTCCTTCTTTAGCTTAACTAACTTTTCCAATACTTTCCTTTTATTTGTTATAATATATGTTCTTTACAATGGTTTTTGAGATTCCCTCCTCATCATCCCTCTTTCTTCTCCTTATCCCTTTCTTAACTTCTTTCCTTATTTTCTTATATTCTCCCTTATTCTTATCAGGCCTATAGGCCCCCTATGCCCTCTTCTTCAATTTTAGTTTGTTTCTAATCTATTTATCCACACCATTCTGAAACTTGAACTAGTCTCCTATTTTTAATGGTATATATTTATTCTACAACTTTCCAATCTTATTTTTCAAAGTATCCCATTGTTGATCCCATTGTGAGCAGTTCTGGGCACTGTGAGCAGTTCTGGGCACCGCACCTTCGGAAGGACATATTGGCCTTGGAGGGAGTGCAGCGTAGGTTTACTAGGATGATACCCGGACTTCAAGGGTTAAGTTACGAGGAGAGATTACACAAATTGGGGTTGTATTCTCTGGAGTTTAGAAGGTTAAGGGGTGATCTGATCGAAGTTTATAAGATATAAGGGGAACAGATAGGGTGGATAGAGAGAAACTATTTCCGCTGGTTGGGGATTCTAGGAGTAAGGGGCACAGTCTAAAAATTAGAGCCAGACCTTTCAGGAGTGAGATTAGAAAACATTTCTACACACAAAGGGTTGTAGAAGTTTGGAACTCTCTTCTGCAAACGGCAAATGATACTAGCTCAATTGCTAAATTTAAATCTGAGATAGATAGCTTTTTGGCAACCAAAGGTATTAAGGGATATGGGCCAAAGGCAGGTATATGGAGTTAGATCACAGATCAGCCATGATCTTATCAAATGGCGGAGCAGGCATGAGGGGCTGAATGGCCTACTCCTGTTCCTATATTCCTATGTTCCTATGTTCCTATGATCTACAGTCCTGAGTGCCAATATCTATTTCCACCTCACCTCAGCTAGTTCACTCCTTGTCTTTCTAAAATCTGCCCTATTCCAATGTGGTGCCCTTGTTCTTGTACTAACTGTTTTTGTACTAACTTTTCCCTTTCTATTTGGACCTTAAACCTGATCATATTATGGTCACTAATCCCGAGGTGCACACTCACATTTAACTCATCTACCTGATCGATTTCATTACTCATAACTAGATCTAACAACACCTCTCCCCTTGTAGGCATAGGAAGGAAGGAGTCTTGCACATGTTTTAGGAATTCCATTCCCTTTTGCCCGTTTACTCCCTCCCTGTCCCAATCAATGAGCGGGTAATTAAAATCTCTCAGAACAGTAATATTGTTATTCCTTCTCAACTTCCTGATCTGTCTAGATTTCCTCTTCCATTTCCCTCCCACAATTAGGAGTTCTGTAGTCCAATCCCACTAATGCAACAATCCCTTTTTACCTTTGATCTCGAACCATATTGACTGTGTCTGAGCCTCTTTAGTGTACATCAGTCCTCTCTACAACAGGTATTCCCTCCTGCACCAATATTGCCACTCCTCCTCCTTTCTTAACTATTCCATCCCCCCTAAAAATATTATAACCCGATAGGTGTATTTTCCATTCCTGCCCAGTTTGCAGCCAAGTTTCTGTTAGTGCTATTAAATCTATAGCTTCCTGAGAATCAAGTGTTTCTCAATCCCCCAGTATATTTCCCACACTCTGAGCTCTGCAATGTTCATTTTTAACATTACTCCTTTTCCCTTGATGTTTTGTCCAATGGTGGAGCAAAGAAAATCAAGGATGCGAAAGAGGCCAGAATTGGAGGAGTAAAGAAATCTCGGAGGGTTTACAGTATTTGGAACCAGATTGAATATTACAATTGTGACCAAAGCAGAGCTTTCAAGCTGAATCAGGAGCCCACAACATATGACTGCCCCTATTTGAACACTAAATTGGCAATTTCTCCCAGACAAGTCGCATGACAACTGGTGTGGGAAGTGGAAAAGTATTCCATTGGTGAAACAGGAGTGCTCATCTGAGTCTATGGCTGGAGAACATTGTTTGAGCAGATTAAAGGGAGCTTTACTCTATGTCAACATAGTGTGTACCATCCACAGAATGCACTGCAGCAAGTCATCAGGTCTTCTTCGACAGCACCTTCCAAACCCGCGACCTCCACCACCTAGAAGGACAAGGGCAGCAGGCGCATGGGAACAACACCACCTGCATGTTCCCCTCCAAGTTACACATTGTCCCAACTTGGAAATATATCGGCCGTTCCTTCATCGTCGCTGGGTCAAAATCCTGAGACTCCCGACCTAACAGCACAGTGGGAGAACCTACACCACATGGACTGCAGCGGTTCAAGAAGAAGGCGGCTCACCACCACCTTCTCAAGGGTAACTAGAGATGGGCAATAAATGCTGGCTTTGCCAGTGATGCCCACTTCCCGAGAATATAATTATTTGAAGAAATAACAGTAAGTGTAGACAAGGGCAATGCAGTGGATGTGGTATACAGGGACTTTCAGAAGGCCTTTAATGAGGTGCCACATCAGAGACTCATGACAAAGGTCAGGGTGTGTGGAGTCAGGGGCCAGGTAGCAGAATGGATTGCAAGATGGCTACAAAATAGAAAAAGAGGGTAGGAGTTAAGGGAAGTTTCTCAGACTGGCAGAAAGTTGGAAGTGGCATCCCACAGTGGTTCGTGCTGTGACCACTGTTGTTCATATAAATAAAATATTTGGACTTAGAAATTGGAGGTATGGTGTCAAAACATGCAGATGATACCAATTTGGCGGGGTATAGCTAATAATGTGGAGGGCTGCATCAACATACAGGAAGACATAAATGCAGAGTGGACCGATAAATGGCAAATGAAATTCAATATAGTAAAGTGTAAGGTGGTTCATTTTGGTAAGAAGAATAAGACAGCCACTTATTCCTTGGAAGGTAAGAATATAATTGGGGTGCAGGAGCAAAGAACCTGGGAATACAGATACATAAGTCGCTAAAAGTAGCAATGCAAGTTAATAAGGCCATAAAGAGTGCAAACAAAATACTGGGGTTCATTTCTAGAGGAATAGAATACAAAAGCAGGGAGGTAATATTGTATTTATATCGAACCTTGGTTAGACCACACTTGGAGTACTATGTGCAGTTCTGGTCTCCATACTTCAAAAAGGATATTGAAGCACTGGAGAAAGTGCAGAAAAGATTTACAAGGATGTTACCAGAATTGAGAGGATACAAATATCAGGAAAGATTGAGCAGACTGAGGTTCCTTTCTCCCGAAAAGAGAAGACTAAGGGGAGAGCTTTAAAATTTTGAAGTGTTCATTAGGGTGGACGTGGAGACACTGGCCGCTAAATTGGACCTTGCAGCGTCCGTTGTTTCGGTGCTACACGGCCTCTCCGACATCCAAGATGACGTCTTGGATGCGCACGCATGTTTCCAGTGTGATGTGCGCCGGACGCCATCTTGGTATAGGAGTTAGTGCAGACGCAGAAAACGAACACTAGAAGCATGTAAAGTAGGGAGAAAATGGCTTCAATCAGTGTGCAACGCTGATTTAAAGTGATAGACACCATTTTGGGACTTCACGCTCAACTCAACGCACAGTCTTAACCCCGAACATCTGAACATATCTTAGAGTGCATGGAGGACACCCACCAGCGCTGCTTAAAGGGACCATGCAGGATTTACATGTTAGTGGCTGGATTATTGCTTCTGGTTGCTGAGACATTTGTAACTGTTTTTGGAGGTCTCCTATACTTGAATACTAGGACGCGGGGACATAGCCTAACATTTAGAGCCAGGACGTGCAGGAGTGAAGTTAGGAAATGCTTCTACATGCAAAGGGTGGGAGAAGTTTGGAACGCTCTTCTGCAAATGGCAGTTGATGCTAGCTCAATTGTGAATTCTAAATCTGAGATTGATAGATAAGAACATAAGAACATAATAAATAGGAGCAGTAGTAGGCCAATCGGCCCCTCGAGCCTGCTCCGCCATTCAATAAGATCATGGCTGATCTGATCCTAACCTCAAATCTAAATTCATGTCCAATTTCATGCCCGTTCCCCGTAACCCCTAATTCCCTTTACTTCTAGGAAACTGTCTATTTCTGTTTTAAATTTATTTAATGATGTAGCTTCCACAGCTTCCTGGGGCAGCAAATTCCACAGACCTACTACCCTCTGAGAGAAGAAGTTTCTCCTTATCTCAGTTTTGAAAGAGCAGCCCCTTATTCTAAGATTATGCCCCCTAGTTCTAGTTTCACCCATCCTTGGGAACATCCTTACCGCATCCACCCGATCAAGCCCCTTCACAATCTTATATGTTTCAATAAGATCGCCTCTCATTCTTCTGAACTCCAATGAGTAGAGTCCCAATCTACTCAACCTCTCCTCATATGTCCGCCCCCTCATCCCCGGGATTAACCGAGTGAACTTTCTTTGTACTGCCTCGAGAGCAAGATTTCTGTGAACCAAGTGTATTAAGGGATATGGGGCTAAGGCGGGTATATGGAGTTAGGTCACAGGTCCACCCTGATCTGATCGAATGGCAGAACAAGGTCGAGGGGCTAAATGTCACTTTCACTTGCTGCCTCCTGATATGCACCACCTTCTCCTGCAAGAAAGCGGGACATGTGCCTGGGTGATGTGCCTGTCATGGTTGAATAGCTGCCAGTGTGTGTGGCCTGTGAGTGGTGGGTGAGTGGCTTGCAACGGTGGTAATGTGTAAGGGTGAGAGGAAGCATCTGATTGGAAGAGTTGAGTACTGATGGAAAGAGTTTGTTGGTATGTGGGGGATGGGGGGTGTAGTGTGTGGTGCAGTTGGTAGGAGACGCCACTTGACAGTTGACCTCACTCACCTTGACCACTCATGTCAAAGCATTGAACTTCTTCCTGCACTGCATCCATGTTCATGATGCTGTGCGTCTGGCATTGACTCAGTCCCCCGCTGCCTCCCACTGCCTTTTGGATATATGTCTGGAGGGCCTCTTGCCCCCCCCCCCAACCCCCGCCCCCTCTGCAGATATAGAATGTCCCTCCTTCTGTCCACCTCTTGCACCAAGGTCTCTAGTGCATCAGCAGAGAACCTTGGTGCACGGACTCTCACAGGCCTGGTACCAACTCAGACATGCAGATTGGAGGATGTGGGATTTAGTAGTGCGCAACCTTTATTCAATGTTTTAACATAGCTCATCAGTGTGTAAACATAGGGATGGGACCTGCAGCTGTGTTTTACGTGTGTGATGTCAGATCTCCGTGCAGACAGACGACTGTTATTTTCAGCAAGTAACAGGCTCCAGCTTCCTTTAAGAGATTTCGAAGAAACATCCGCCCTTTGAGAGATTGAGCTCCCACTGGTGGTGGAAAGTGTGAACTGCATTGATTCCACGTGCAAGGACTGCAATGGAAGGCTGATTGCACGTTAGTACTCAGGCCGGCCGAAACTCGGGTCCTGCCTGCGCAGGGGTCACTGGCCGCGGGGTATAAGCAAATCATGCTACCCGCGCCCAAAAACGGCACTTATCCAATTTTTTCCCCCCCACTATTTCCAATTGTGGGTGAATCCAGAACAAGGGGACAGAAATATAAGATAGCCACTAACAGAATTTTGGGTGAATTTCTTTACGCGGAGAGTGGTGAAAATGTGGAACTCGCTGCGACATGGAGCGGTTGAAGCAGATGGCATTGATGGATTTAAGGGGAGGCTTCATGCATACATGAGGGAAAAGTGAATAGACAGATAAGGGGGCAGGGTGGAAAGAGGTATTAAAAGTGGGAGGAAGCACGTATGGAGTATAATCACCTGCTTTAGGATATTTGTAAAGAATCTTACAACACCAGGTTATAGTCCAACAATTTTATTTGAAAATCACAAGCTTTCGGAGATTATCTCCGAAAGCTTGTGATTTTCAAATAAAATTGTTGGACTATAACCTGGTGTTGTAAGATTCTTTACAATTGTCAACCCCAGTCCATCACCGGCATCTCCACATCATGCTTTAGGATATCTCAGACCTGTTTATGACCTGTAGATTCTATGTAATGCTTATGAAAGTTGTAACTTAATTCTTCAGAATTGAAATCCTTCCTCCCACATCAGAACAGGATACTCAAATTTGTGGCATTATATAATTACAGTTTCGGTCATGCATCACATATTTGCCTTTTTTTGTGTTATCTAAGAATCCTACTCAACCAGTTTTATGTTTTTCATTTTAAAATCAAAACAATCTCATTTGACCTGTTTGTATTGAAGTAAGTTACTGATGCTTTCAGGGATTAGAGAAGATTAGTTATCACATTGGGTCCTGTTTGCCCGAGTACATTTAGTCAAAGGCCTTGAAAATATGTTGTGCAAATATTAGTGTATGAACACTCTCCTCGTTCATATGAAATTCCTTTGTCTGCTATTTTAATGGCTGGGTTAGCCATTTGAATGCAATAGGAAAATGCCTCTTTTAAAATAGCAGACAAGAGAATTTCATACAAATTTGTAAAGCGTTCCTATGCAGTCTACTGTCTGCACGGAGTCTGAACTGTCTGACATCGCACACGTAAAACACAGCTGCAGGTCCCATCCCTATGTTTACACACTGATGAGCTATGTTAAAACATTGAATAAAGGTTGCGCACTACTAATACAAATTCATACAAATTTGTAAAGCGTTCCTATGCTACTGTAATTCGAAGGACAAATGCTGTTTACTTGTGCTAAAGTACAAAGGAGTATTTGCATTCTGACTCAAAACATGCGTTTTGCCATGAAATTCCTCCTCTGGTGTACAGCACTGGTGTCCAAACTGTGGTCCAACGGACACGTAGGACGCACGAGTCTTGATATTTCAGCCCATGAAGTCCAAGCAATCAGTTCTCTTTGCACTTATATTTCCTATTTGCTAGTTTGTCCTGTTTCAATTTTGTGGGCCTGGGGGTTTGGGAAGGGCTGCTCTTAGTAATGTTGCCCCATTGGTGGGTAAATCCTAAATGGGAACACCAAGATCTGTTAGCATCAGCAACTTGAGATCGAAGCAAATTATTGGGAACATGGATTTAAACTTTGTGGCCTATAGGCTCCATGGTACAAACCTAACTGGACTACAAAGACAAAAAGCATGGTCTGTCTTGATGTAGGGGCAAGTAAATATGGATAGTTATGATTCACTTGAGGCAAACTATTTTTTTGATACAAACAGAATCTCAGGGACAGGAGTCCAGTCAATAGCAGAAACATTGGTAAAATATCACGAAGGGCGTTTACCTCCTGAATGGTTCCCATGTCTCTTTCTTCAAAAATATGTCTGATGAATATGTCTCTCTTCACATAAGCGTGTTCAATACATGTTAACTTTTGGTGACCATGCTTGCCGAGGAAAAACAGCCATTTTGTACTTGAATGTAAGATCATTTCATTCGTAGCCAACTCTGTATGTGCACCTCTATGGGGTCCATTTTCAGGCCCAGACTCGTTCTGCATGGGCAGAATGTACCCGAATCGAGAGGCCTGAGGCCGGCCCGAAATTGGGCCTCATCTAAATATTCCGGGCGAGCTGCCAGCACCTGTCGCGCCTCCACAGGCAGATCGCCCTTTAGGGAGATTGAATTTTGGGTCGTTTGCCTCACTGGCAGTGGCCTCAGATAAGTTTCCGGGGAGGGGAGGAGTCCAGCAGGAGGAGGGCTGACCACAGCAGGCGGCCTGCTCCTCCTGGCTCCACCTTTAAATCCCCCCCAAAAAATGTTACTTACCTTTTTGCTGGTGGCCGCTCCTTAGGTCGCATCCACACAGCTCTGCTCAGGGCAGCCCAATTTCCCTGTGGGGTCCCAAAGCAGGCATTAAGCCTCTCATTAGCATAGGATGGCTGAAAATCGCTCGAGGCCAATATGGCATTGAACCTTTTTCAGGCTTCCTTGGGATGCAGGGCATAGCCCTGAAAAATTGGTTGTTTTTGCCCCCGTTTTCCGCCCAGAAAAGAGGTGCAATGATGACCAATTTCTATCCCAGTGAGTGAGGCTTTGCTCCCACTGAGTTATTTAGGAAGGAACATAGGAACATAGGAACAGGAGTAGGCCATTCAGCCCCTCGTGCCTGCTCCGCCATTTGATAAGATCATGGCTGATCTGTGATCTAACTCCATATACCTGCCTTTGGCCCATATCCCTTAATACCTTTGGTTGCCAAAAAGCTATCTGTCTCAGATTTAAATTTAGCAATTGAGCTAGTATCAATTGCCATTTGCGGAAGAGAGTTCCAAACTTCTACCACCCTTTGTGTGTAGAAATGTTTTCTAATCTCACTCCTGAAAGGTCTGGCTCTAATTTTTAGACTGTGCCCCCTACTCCTAAAATCCCCAACCAGTGGAAATAGTTTCTCTCTATCCACCCTATCTGTTCCCCTTAATATCTTATAAACTTCGATCAGATCACCCCTTAACCTTCTAAACTCTAGAGAATACAACCCCAATTTGTGTAATCTCTCCTCATAACTTAACCCTTGAAGTCCGGGTATCATTCTAGTAAACCTACGCTGCACTCCCTCCAAGGCCAATATGTCCTTCCGAAGGTGCGGTGCCCAGAACTGCTCACAGTACTCCAGGTGCGGTCTAACCAGGGTTTTGTATAGCTGCAGCATAACTTCTGCCCCCTTGTACTCTCGTCCTCTAGATATAAAGGCCAACATTCCATTAGCCTTCTTGATTATTTTCTGCACCTGTTCATGACACATTTGCATGGAATATATTGAATATTTGATGTGGGTCACAAAATAGATCAGTTGTTGTGATATGGCAGGCAAATTGTTTCTAGAAATGAGTAATCATAGAATCATAGCAATTTACGGCACAGAAGGAGGCCATTCGGCCCATTGTATCTGTGCTGGCCGAAAAGAGCTATCCAGCCTAATCCCACTTTCCAGCTCTTGGTCCGTAGCCCTGTAGGTTATGGCACTTCAGGTGCATATCCAAGTACTTTTTAAATGCGATGAGGGTTTCTGCCTCTACCACCCTTTCAGGCAATGAGTTCCAGACCCCCACCACCCTCTGGGTGAAAAAATTTCTCCTCAACTCCCCTCTAATCCCTCTACCAATTACTTTAATTCTATGTCCCCTGGTCACTGACCCCTCTGCTAAGGGAAATTGGTCCTCCCTATCCACTCTATCTAGTCCCCTCATAATTTGATACACCTCAATTAAATCTCCCCTCATCCTCCTCTGCTCCAAAGAAAATAACCCCAGCCTATCCAATCTTTTCCTCATAGCTAAAATTCTCCAGTCCTGGCAATATCCTCATAAATCCCCTCTGTATCCTCTCTAGTGCAATCACATCTTTCCTGTAATGTGGTGACCAGAACTGTACGCAGTACTCAAGCTGCGGCCTAACCAATGTTTTATACAGTTCCAGCATAACCTCCCTGCTCTTATATTCTATGCCTCGGCTAATAAAGGAAAGTATCCCATATGCCTTCTTAACCACCTTATCTACCTGTCCTGCTGCCTTCAGGGATCTGTGGACATGCACTCCAAGGTCCCTCACTTCCTCTACACCTCTCAGTATCCTCCCATTTATTGTGTATTCCCTTGCCTTGTTTGCCTTCCCCAATGCATTACCTCACACTTCTCTAGATTGAATTCCATTTGCCACTTTTCTGTCCACCTGACCAGTCCATTGATATCTTCCTGCAGTCTACAGCTTTCTTCCTCACTATCAACCAAACGGCCAACTTTTGTATCATCTGCAAACTTTTTAATCATGCCTCCTACATTTAAGTCTAAATCATTGATATATACCACAAAAAGCAAGGGACCTGGTACTGAGCCCTGCGGAACCCCACTGGAAACAGCCTTCCAGTCACAAAAACACCCGTCGACCATTACCCTTTGCTTCCTGCCACTGAGCCAATTCTGGATCCAAATTAAAACAAAAGCAAAATACTGCGGATGCTGGAAATCTGAAATAAAAACAGAAAATGCTGGAAATACTCAGCAAGTCAGGCAGCGTCTGTGGAGAGAGAAACAGAGTTAATGTTTCAGGTCGAAAACCTTTCGTCAGAACTGGAAGATGTTAAAGAGTTAGGGGGAAAAATTTGATAAGGGTCCGTTTTGGGCAGTGGTACCCCACGCCCAACGGACCCTGCGCAGGCAGGACCCACGGGAGCACCTACCTGCAATCAGCCTTCCATTCCAGGCCTTGCACGTGGAATTAATGCGGTTCACACTTTCCACTACCAGTGGGCGCTCAATCTCTCAAAGGGAGGATGTTTCTTCGAAATCTCTTAAAGGAAGCTGGTACCTGTTATTTGCTGAAAATAGCAGTCTACTGTCTGCACGGAGTCTGAACGGAGATCAGACATCGCACACGTAAAACACAGATGCAGATCCCATCCCTATGTTTACACACTGATGAGTTATGTTAAAACATTGAATAAAGGTTGCGCACTATTAAATCCCACATCCTCCAATCTGCACACCAGACCTCATCAATCTGAGTTGGTACCAGGCCTGTGAGAGTCCGTGCACCAAGGTTCTCTGCTGATGCACTAGAGGCCTTGCTGCAAGAGCTGGACAGAAGGAGGGATATTCTATATCCACGGGGGGTGGGGGGGGGGGGGCAAGAGGCCCTCCAGACATATACCTAAAAAACAGTGGGAGGCAGCGGGGGATGAAGTCAATGCCAGGAGCACAGCATCATGAACATGGATGCAGTGCAGGAAGAAGTTCAATGCTTTGACATGAGTGGTCAAGGTGAGTGAGGTCAACTGTCAAGTGGCGTCTCCTACCAACTGCACCACACACTACACCTCCCATCACCCACATACCAATAAACTCTTTCCATCAGTACTCAACCCTCTCACCCTTACACATTACCACTGTTTCAAGCCACCTACCCACAACTCACTGGCAGCTATTCAACCATGACAGGCACATCACCCAGTCACACGTCCCGCTTTCTTGCAGGAGAAGGTGGTGCATATCAGGAGGCAGCAAGTTGCCGTGGCATTTAGCCCTTCGAGCCTGTTCTGCCATTCAGTGAGATCATGGTGGACCTGTGACCTAACTCCATGTACCCGCCTTAGCCCCATATCCCTTAATACACTTGGTTCACAGAAATCTATCAATTTCAGATTTAACATTCACAATTGAGCTCGCATCAACTGCCGTCTGCAGAAGAGCGTTCCAAACTTCTCCCACCCTTTGTGTGTAGAAGCATTTCCTAACTTCACTCCTGCACGTCCTGGCTCTAAATGTTAGGCTATGTCCCCACGTCCTAGTATTGAAGTCTAGGAGACCTCCAAAAACAGTTACAAATGTCTGGGCAGCCAGAATCAATAACCCAGCCACCAACCTGTAAATCCTGCATGGTCCCTTTAAATAGCGCCGGTGGGGGGTCCTCCAGGCTCTCTTAGACACGTTCAGATGGTCGGGGTTAAGACTGTGCATTGAGTTGAGCGTTAAGTCCCAAAATGGTGTCTATCACTTTAAATCAGCATTGCACACTGATTGAAGCCATTTTCTCCCCACTTTACATGCTTCCAGCGTTCGGTATCTGCGCCTGCGCTAACTCCTATACCAAGATGGCGTCTGGCGCACATCACGCAGGAAACGTGCGTTCGCATCCAAGACGCCATCTTGGATGTCGGAGAGGCCGTGTAGCGCCGAAGCAACGGGCGCTACGTGGCCCAATTTAGCGCCCTTAAAGTTTTGAAGCAAGTACAGAGCGAGGGAAAGGGGGGGAGAGAGGGGAGGGGAGGAAAGAACAAAAGGGAAGATCTGTGATAGGGTAGACGGCAAGAGTGATTTAATGACAAAAGGGATGTTGGTGCGAGGCTAGGAGGGTGGGAATGGGACAGGTTAAGAAACAAGAGATGGGTCTAGAGTAGCTGTAAATGGCAACATTAGAACCATTCCCAGCACCTGCTGTCCGAAAAAATGGGAGCAGTGGTTATGATCTGAAGTTATTGAAATCAGTGTTGAGTCCGGAAGGTTGTAAAGTGCCTAAACGAAAGATGAGGTGCTGTTCCTCGAGCTTACATTGAGCTTCATTAGAACAGTGTAAGAGGCCGAGGACAGAGAGGTCAGAGTGGGAGTGGGACGGGGAATTAAAATGGCAAGTGACCGGCAGGTCAGGGTCACGCTTGCGGACAGAGCGGAGGTGTTCAGCAAAGTGATCACCCAGTCTGCGTTTGGTCTCCCCAATGAAGAGGAGACCGCATTGTGAGCAGCGGATACAGTGTACTGAATTGAAAGAAGTACAAATAAATCACTGTTTCACCTGGAAGGAATGTTTGGGGCTCTGGACAGTGGGAACAGACAAAGTATTCATTAAGAACTATACCCACATCTTCCACCTCCACACATAGGTTACCTTTTTGGTCTCTAATAGGCCCTACTCTTTCCATAGTTATCCTCTTGCTCTTAATATATTTCTAAAACATCTTTGGGTTTTCCTTGATTTTGCGTGCCAATATTTTTTCATGCCCTCTCTTTGCTTTCCTAATTTCCTTTTTAATTTCACCCCTGCACTTTCTATACTCCTCTAGGCTTTCTGTAGTATTGAGCTCTCAGTATCTGACATAAGCTTCCCTTTTTTGCCTTATCCTACCCTGTATGCTCCTTGACATCCAGGGGGCTCTAGATTTGGGAGCCCCACCCTTCTTCTTCGTGGGAACATATTTGCTTTGAATCCTCACTATCTCCCCCTTGAATGCCTCCCACTGCTCTGAAATGACAATAATTCTAATTATAACAATGGAATGTGTCCATTAAATATTGGGCCAAGCCTTCCTTATGCTGGTGGCACAACCACATTCCACACAACACTCCAAAGAAAGGATCTTCCTGACAAACGTGCTATACAACTTGAGACAGGATATCGCTCTATATAAAGAGTGTGCAGACTTGTAAACCATAACCAGATTTGCCAAACTTCGGTTCTGCAGAGTTCTAGCTGACTTCCACTGCCAGTTTTAGAAAAAGCCAAAATGTATCTAATTAAGCAGTCAGGCTCTGAGCATGTTAGTAGCACTAAAGACATCTCCTATAGTCGCTCCAGCAGCACCGACACAGGAAGCTCTCTGAAAAAGAGCACAGTTACTACTATGAAAAGTACTGAGCGAATCAATGTTCCATCTTACAAAACCATCAGTAGCACCGCCACTGTGTACAACCAGGAGGTCGATCCTCTGATGCAGGTGATTCGGAGAGAAGAGAAAGACCAGATCAAGACACTCAATAACCGATTCGCAGGATTTATCGACAAGGTAAGGAAATAAAAGTGTTAATATCGTTTCTGTCAGTTCGGCCTGTAAAATACTTTTAACTCTTTCCCGCATTTTCAGGTCCATCATTTTTAGTGGGATGTGACAGCTGTTTATTTTTGCCTGCTTTAAACATGGCACATAGAATTGTTTCTTTCTTCTTGTGTTAACATTGCTTTTGTATTCTGCTTGTTTTTTTATTCTCTTCCCCACCCTCTAGGTTCGCTACCTTGAACAACAAAACAAAATTTTGGAGACTAAATGGGCCGTCTTGCAGCAGCAGGGAGGTTACAGTTCCAACAATGAGGATATGTATAAGTCATACATCAATGCCCTTAGCCGACAACTGGAAAATTTCAAGCAAGACAAGTTTCGGCTGGATGGCGAACTGGAACAAATGCATGGTGCAGTGACCGGACTCAAGATCCAGTATGTATCAAATAAAATTCTGTTGCTTTTAAGATGTCTGCTCTTATTAAATGGTGGGTATAAACCATAGAATCAAAGAAGTTTATGGCACAGAAGGAGGCCATCCGACCCATTGTGTCTTTGCTCGAGCAATCCAAAAACCCCTCCCATTCTCTCCCTCTGTCTCTTCATAGCCCTGTATCTTCCTCTGCTTTAAATATTTATCCACTTTTCCCTTAACAGAGACAGTGGTCTCTCCTTAACCACTCACTTGACAAAACATTCCATGATCTCGCAAATCTCTGCACAATGAAATTTAAAGGAAACCCTGGATGTCATTTTTCTCCTTCCAAAGCCCAATGGTCCTAAAGCCTCATCTGGGATCAGTACAGAGCCAGGAGTGGACTTGAGACCTCTCCAGGTCACTCTCTGGTCAGTGCAGCTCAGTTAGTGCACTAAAGCCTGCTCTTGTTAAACGCTAGGTAAAACTTGATGTTTGCATTGAGGTGAAGGGGTTTTGTCTGTGCCTCACAGCAAACTGTGCAGTGTGACCTGAAGTACACTGAGGCAACAAGTGGGAGGTCATCTCCAGGCAGTAGTATCGGACTTTGTACCGCTACAGCATCTGCAACCTGGTGCAACAATCTAATTTAGAAAACTTATTTGTAATGTTAGCAGATAGCTAATCCTCCCATCCGCTCTCTACAATTTAGCTGGTCCCTGTGTAAGGAGGGAAATAGGAGCAGTACTGTAACTCGGGACTGCAGTTACAAGTATGGCAGCAGCAGCACCTGCAGTACACCGACACCCGTAAAAATACATCAGATCATATTGAAATTTGGCTTGCTCCACTTCTTAAAAAATCGTTTCAGTTGAGAAATACTTTCTAGAAAATAATGACACTTTGATCAATATAAAATTTGGAAGTATCTTATACATTGTGATATTTACTGCATGGGTGATTCTGTTGATTAGCAAAGGGAAGGTGAGAGGCAGTAACAATGTGTGTTGCTCATACAGAAAGGCTTTCAGCATGCACACATCCTCCCCCCATTGTTTCCTGAAAGAGAAAATACCTGTTGTGACTTTCCCCTCCCTTATTAGCTTCCCTGACAGATTATATTCATTTTTACACAGGTTGTCATATTTAAATAAGGATACATTACCTTTGTGGTGTTTCAGAAGCACAGAGACATTGCTGTTGTGAAATGCTGCACAGTACAGGCACCTGTGAATGCCAATGTAAGAGTGTTACTGATATTGTGTCCTCAGGGAACTCACGGAGTAAGCTGATATGATGAGTCCCAAAAGCTCCCTCAATTTGCGTTAACTGAACACTGTAGCTTATAATATCCAAATATGTATAATATTTGTCAAAACAAAATGCCATCTGCTGACATCGTTAAAGTTCCTTCATTCTTACCACATGCATGAAACAGAAAACACTGCGTGAACATTTATGAGAACATAACTATTCACCAGATTAAAGACCTTTATGCTCCTCCCAATTTCAGGAATTTCCTATATACTGTCACTGCTGATAGTTTGATTCACAAAGGAAAAAAAAAAATCACTTAATATATTTGGCCTTCACTAAGTGTCAGCCATGGCTTAGTAAGAAGCACTCTCTTGCCTCTGAGTCAGAAGTTTCAAACTCCACTCCAGGGATTTGAGCATATTATCGAGGCTGACACTTCAGTGCAGCAATGAGGAAGTGCTGCACTGTCAGAGTCTTTTGAATGAGATATTAAACCGAGTCCCTGTCTACCCTCTCGGGTGGATGTAAAAGATCCCTCGGTACTATTCGAAAAGGATCAGGTGAGTTCTCATGGTGTCCTGGCCAACATTTACCCCTCAACTAATACCGCAAACAGATAATCTGGTCATTTATCTAATTTCTGTTGGTGAGACCTTGCTGTGTGCATCTCTTTATGTTACAACAGTGACTACACTTCAAAAAGTACTTAATTGACTGTGAAGTGCTTTGGAGTGGTCTGAGATTGTGAGAGGTGTTTTATAAATGCAGTTCTTTCTTTCTTTAAATGAGTTTTGTCTACAGAGCTGAAACAAATGTTTTCTGCTTTAAGTTTGTAGCCCTGTTAAACAGAAGCCAATAGAATGTTGCGGTATATAGCCAAAACAGCAGAATACAAGTCAGAGGAAGTCATGATCAACAGAGCTCTGGTCAGACTGCACCTTGAGTATTGTGTGCACTTTGGTCACTGAGAAACAAGGGAACCATTCAATCCCCAGTGTCAGGGGTCTGAGTTATGAGGAAAGACTGGAGAAACTTGGGCTTTTCAGCCAGTAATAGAGGTATACCAGATAGTAAATGACATGGAAAAGGTAAGTCCAGAATATTACTTTAAGTTAAATTGCCAGAGTAGGACAAGAGGTAAATTTAGGACTGATATCAGGAAATTCTTCTTCACACTAACAGTGATCAGTGTATGGTATTGACGTCCAGAACGAATAGTAGAAATGATTCCAAGGTTTTCTTTACTGCAGTTGTTAAAATATTGCACAAAGGAATTTTACGTGAACGTGCCAACCAGTGCACCACCAGTAGAAACGAAACCCATGGAGCTGTTCTTGCTTGAGGCGATGCCAAGTGCTGTTATCAGAGCCAGTGTGCTGACAGCTGATCACTGCTATGAGGTCCCAGGTTTATCCTCTTTTTATGGAGATATTATTTCCACTAATTTGGAAAAATATTCAATGAGAAAGCAGTCAAACAGCTGCAAAGAAAATGGGAATAACTGGAATTCTGTACCGAGGTGTTCTTGTCACCTGAGATGTTACACATCTGGTTAAGTCAGGGTACATGTGGGATCAAATGGCACTCATGTTTTACAGCCGAGATTTTCTGAGGTGAGCAATCGCCACCAAAATATGGGTGGACATCCACCCAATATTACAAGCGCTGACCCTGGTGTAGTTTCACTGGTCAACTTAATTTTAATAATGGAGGTGGCCTCAAACATTGGCAAAGCCTCTGATTGGGAGCACCCAGGTCTGTATATTCCAGTATGAGGTACCGGTGGGTGGATGCTGTGCATCGCCCATGCTGTAATAGCCAATCATACTGTTGCAGTTGTTTCACTCCGATGTAATTGGTCCATTTGCCACTAACACTGACCATATATGGGATGTATATCTATGTGTGGATGTATATTCCCAGTACTTCATCATCTCCTACTCTAACTCAATCTTTACCAGGACTTCAAAACAGCAGAACTCCTCTCCTCTCAAGTCTTCCCTTCCTCATGCAATCGCAAGATTTTAAAATCTAAAGTTCATATCATCCGACCACTACATCCTGACATACCTTTTCTTCTGTCCTACACTAGTCAACCTTGGTGGTTTCCTAATCCTGGGCAGAATTGATTAAAGAAGTGTGCCACCAGTATGATGGGTACATATGTATTGTAATGGTATGATTAATGTTATCACATTTTTAGGATAATAAATGTTCCTTTTTTTTTAAAGATATGAAGATGAGCTGAATAATCGCGCAGGACTGGAAAATGATTTTGTTACTTTGAAGAAGGCACGTTTTTCATTGAATTCTCTTTGATATTAAACAATTTATCCATATGCTGTCACAATAAAATTAAAGATAAACTGTCTGTTCTTGCTTAGGGTGTGGATGATTCATACCTGACAAAACATCAGCTTATGGATAAACGGGATGGACTTGTTAGCGAGCTTGACTTCTTGAGACAGGTCTATGATGAGGTAAAATGATATTCGAACATTTTGCTGACATACTGCAACAGAATGGTATTAGAGCTTAGACATAAACTATGTGGGGCTTCTCAAGTTAGAATTGCCCCTCCCCGTCTATCTGTTTTGTCATGGGAGGCCCAATCCTGTCTTCATCTAACATTCACATGCCAGCACTTCCTGGCAAAGGTTACAGAATTAACACTAATCACAGTGGCCCCATTATGGGCCAAGCTGAGATCAGATCAATCAGGAGACAGAGACCAAATCTGGGGCCTCGCTGCTCAGATACACAGTCACCGTGATTGTTGGGTATTGTAGTTACTTTAATTTGCTTCTTACATTCGATTTCTTCGTTCCTAATCAATGTATTTTTCTTTCAACGCTGCATAAGGAACTCCATGACCTGCAATCACAAATCAAGGATGTTGCTGTCACTGTTCAAATTGATAATAGCCGTGATCTGGACCTTCACGAGCTCGTCGCTAACATGAAAGAACAGTATGAACTGTTGGCAGAAAAGGGTCGTGATGAAGCTCAGGCTGTGTACAAATCCAAGGTAAAATAAAGAGAGAGAGAAAATCCAGAGGGGATTAGAGGGTGCAGTGGATTAGATCCTGGCCTTTCACCTCTGGTACCTGGGTTCGATGCTGCTCAGATTGATGGGGTGAAAGCCTTTTCTGTTTGCTGTTAGGGCATTGTCCCTAATTTGGCAACAAATTGGCAATCTCACTTAGAGAGGCGACAGGATAGCTGTTGTAGGAAATGGAAAAACGCCACACTGATGCAGTGGGTACTGCTCTTCTGAGACTGAGGTTCAGGCACATTAGTGGGATAGGATAGAGAGAGCTTTACTCTACATCTAACCATGCAATACATAACCCTAACTTGTACCGAACATGGGAGTTTCGGCACTGGCTCCCTGGAAAATCGGATACAGAGGCTTGAGGCCTACAATGTGCCCGAGGTGCCCAGGGCGTCCCATTCTGGATGGCAAGCAGAAAGGTGACATTCATTTAAATTAGGCAGCCACCCCATAATATAGCTGGAATGTCTGAACACTACAACAGTTGCACAGTGCCTGTTTGGAACGGGCGCTGAAGAGGAGGCCGTCTTATGGAAAAATTACCAGCCACCCCTGCCCGCTGCTCTTCCTGGAACCCATATTGCTGTGCCCAAGTGCCACTGTGCCACCCTGCCCAGGTCCCCTATCCCCCCAATGCTGGCAACCAGTGTCCTTTCACTGGCTGCTTGTGTCTGACAATCTGGCCCGCCCCCTCCCAGCGCACATGCTCAGAGCACTGGGAAAATGATGCAAATGAGCTGACCTCATGCTGTCCGGCAAGATTGGCCCATTTGTGCACAGCCGAACCTGGCACCTGGAGCAGCAAATGGGGTTGTATTATCGGCCCCTGGGTGTCTGAAATGGGAAATGTTTTATTCCACTGCGTCACTCAAGTTAATAGACACAAAATGTGCAAGAATAAGCTGGGCAAATACATGTCAGGAGGAATAATTTCACAAGGTTCCACTGCTGGTGCAGAGGCTCCCGAGCAGTGAGCAAGGGTCGGAGAATCGGGTCCTAACTCTGACCCACACTCACTTCTATCCCTCACAAAATTATCTCGAATAAGTTTGGGTTTATCTCCTCGAAGAATTCCTTGTGCTTATTCACCTCCTGCAGGTGGCAGGAGATTATGGCAGTGTAAATGGCGCTCGGCCTGTTAGAAGTAACAAAACAGATGGGCCAAATGGCCTTTTCTTATTCCATGTTGTCTTACATTGTGATGTTATTTGATATTTCTTTCATTTCAGTTCAATCAACTGTCTCAGTCCGTTGGAAAATATGATGATGATCTGCGTTTCATCAAAACTGACATTACAGAAACGTGCAGGAGAATTGGGAAACTGACCTCTGAAATAGATTCCCTTAAGAGTCAGGTAATTATGTCAATACCGATTCCTACCAAACACTTGCTGCGCCTTTTCCAGTTTTTTTCCTTTCTTTCCAAAAAGCGTTCGTCTTATTCACAGAATGTGCTGGAAATTTATTCAACTAAAGAGTCTGACACAAGGCCAATTCTGTCCACACTTGCACATTTCCAATATGGGTCATTGTATCAGAGGTGGGAATTGCAGTTGATTTTCCCGTCTCTAAGGGCATAGTGGCCTGTTGTAGTTTCCCTGGTGGAGCCCCAGGAATGGGGCAAGACCAGGTAATGCTGGGTCTCTGCCCCGATGATGAATGGTGAGGAGAATTCCCACTGGGGATGGTGGGGGCCAGAAGTTCCATCAGACCCGTGGAGGCCCGGTGTCATAACAGAGGAGATGGGGCCAGGAGGATAGCAGCACCCACCAAATTTCCCACTGCTCCCCCCTCCTCTGCCCCAATTTTAGTCTGCACCGGCAAGATGCCAGGGTCCAATACAAAGGAACAACAGGTGTAGGGTGCACAGGGGTTTACAAGCTGTGATGGTGGTCTGGAATACCTCAGAAGATTGTCCCTCTGTTAAAGAAGGTCAACTCAAAGGTCACTTTTTCACCACTATTTTTTAGCCGATCCTGCCGACTTTGACTAAACGTGGCTTCACGGTGCTGCATTTTGCTCTTAATTTTAAAGTCATGCATTCTGTCTTTATTTTTCTATATAATAAATCTACTTTGATTTGATATATATTGTTAGAATGTAAAACTTACGACAATTTAAGAAGCAGAGAAGTGGAGTTGGTTGGAGCATTACGGGTTAAGGAGCTGGCAGAGGTTAAACTGAGGTGCTACAGCGCCACCAGTGGTGGGAGGGTGAAATACCACTACTACTACTACTACTACTACTACTACAACAACAACAACTTGCATTTTATATTGCACCTTTAGGTAGTAAAATGTCCCAAGGCGCTTTGCAGGAGTGATTATCAAACAAAATTTGACAGCATGACATTATAAATGTGTATATGGCAATTTATAATGTGAAAAGTTGACATAACAGTGTGACAACAGGAAATAAGGTAGACAGGAAGTGAGCGCTGATACCATGGGGCTTACAAGGTTAATGGTCTCACTCCAGGTCAAAAAGGTGCAAAGTCATCATTATCCTTGTTAATACTGAATCATGGGCTCATCGGTGTAGCTCAATTATTATTTTTGTTTATGCTAATAAATATCTGGCCCATTTGTGAACAGGTCCATATGCAATCTCATGCTCCGCCCTTTCGCGCATATTATCTGAGCAGGTCACTGGATCTGAGCAAATTCAGGAACCATTTGCATAATGACTGTCAGCCCAGGTACCCACACCTTTCATGGTGACTTCCATGCCCAGCCACCTGTACCTTTGTGTGCACAGAGAAGATGGCATGTCACATGTACTGAAGGCTATTCTATATGAGCCCAGACCATGGAGCCCATTACAGTTGAGCCTGATTTTGCCCTCACCGGGGGTCGATAATTACTCTGGTCGCTATGTATAGTGATATTGTAAATGCATTTGTGAAGTTTTCTCCATTCACCATTTCGAGTTCTAAATAAATATTGAATAAAGGAAATCTTCTGAATGCCTTCGCATATAGCGACCAGAGTAATCATTAACGCCTGATTTACCCACAAGCTCACTGGATAGCATGAATCCTGGCTAATTTTTCGCTCCTTACTCAGGGAATTTGTGGGCATCTCACTGTACCCAACACTGCCCCGGTTGAAATCAAATAACTCAGCATAGACCCAGGATCAAATCTTGAACCTTTATGCTCTGTGTGGCTCAGTACCATGGCCTGTTTACTCATTGAGCTATTAAAGGAGCCGAGGGGTTTCTTTTTTTCAAGTAGTATAACATTATTAAAATACAGTTTGCTTTTGACTTTTCCTGCAACGAATTGAATAATTTAAGAGCAATTATGGTTCGTCGAACACATCATTTTCCTTGCTAACGTTTAGTTTTTCGAACAAAAATCTATTTAGCGCACTGGGTTGGAATCAGCAATCACTGAAGCTGAGGAGCGTGGAGAGATAAGTCTGAGAAACACCAGGGCTAAGATTACTGAACTGGAGAACGACATATTCAAAGCCAAGCAGGACATAGCCCGGAAAATGCGTGAATACCAGGAACTAATGAACGTCAAGATTGCCCTGGATTTCGAAATTGCCACCTACAGGAAAATGCTGGAGGGAGAGGAGAGCAGGTACAGGAAATTTTGGGGGCAAAAAGTCGTAATGAAGGTTGTTCAACAAGTTTCTTTATAAGGATGGAAGACAAGTGCCATTGTGTAACAAAATCATATATGTGTGCATAAAGAGCATATTTATGATTTAGTTGCACACGGCACACAGACAAAATGTCCCCCTAAATTAAAAAAAAATATTATATTACTTCAAAGATCCATCATTAAAGTCAACGTCATAATTTTAGGATATTTTGCCGGCAATCTTAATTGCCCAAACAACTTTGAATAGCATTCATTCTAAAACCGCCTTGATCACAGCTGAAGGCTTTTGCATTTTTTTTATCCGAGTTATATAAATTTCAAATATTGTCCCTAAAATGAAACTTACATGGGTATAAAGCAATGAGATATCTCCATACACCCAGTGATGTGTTTACCTGTCACATTATCTAGCAAGTCTTTGTTGCAATTCAATGCAGAAGTGGATTCAGAGAATGACAATCACTGCCCCTTCAGGTTCTCCAGGAATGGCTTGGTACATGCAAGCATCAAATCTAGATATTGCAGTTCCATGGCGCACAAAGAGTGGAGGGATATTTTGTGACGGTGTAGAGAAGCAGAGAAAACACTAATGTCGCTCTGAAATAGCAGACAGGCTCTAACCCTGGAAGGGCAGGTCAATAGACAGCTTCCCTATGTTACAG
Organism: Heptranchias perlo; assembly: GCF_035084215.1. Classification (NCBI taxonomy): domain Eukaryota; kingdom Metazoa; phylum Chordata; class Chondrichthyes; order Hexanchiformes; family Hexanchidae; genus Heptranchias; species Heptranchias perlo. The sequence continues at coordinate 7,520,434 of NC_090370.1, read as the reverse complement.
TGACCCACTGAGATAAGAGGCCAGTTGTCGGCAAAAAGTGGCACAGCCGTAGCCTCACCTGCCTTATGTGCCTGTACCAGTAGATTGGAGGCAGAGGAATAGTTAAATTAGCAGATAAGCCAGTCAAGTAAACTTCAAGCACATCATGAGCTGAGGTACCTCTATGAGCAGGATATATTAAGAACAGCAGCATATTTTTAAATAAATAATATCATCTCGTAGAAGTAGTTTGCAAAGCAGTCATTTATTGGGCCCAATTTTGGGAAATCCAGTTTGGTGGCAGTCAGGAGATTTTTGTCTGGCTAAAATATTGTGTGGCCACGTTGCTCCTTTAAACAAGCTCTAATACTGCAATATTTTTCAGGCCTTATTTATTTACATCATAACTTCTACTTGCAGGATTGGTCAGCAGCAGAAGACAATTCTTCATGTTAACACACCAATAATCTCTGGTAAGTTATTCTATCTCATCTTAGAATTCAGCTCAATTGTCTCCTTGATTAAATCAAGTCAGCCTGGTGCAGTATTAAGTCAAACAAGCAAGGAAGGGAGGTCCCAGATTTGGTCCTCAGGCTGTTTTGACATAACCAATCTAATTTAGGGTGTCACAGATTGGTACCATGTGCTTAGTGTCCCTGAGGCATGGAGGGAAAAATCAGCCAGAATTCCCACTCGTGAGCTCTATCCAATCACACCTGATGGAAGTACGTACTGGGTGAGGAAACAATCAGACTCGTGTATGATAGACCCCATGGTTGAGTAGCCAACATTCACTGTCCAGCCTTACATTTTGGCAGGATACTGGAGGAGGCACTACCAGTTATAGAATTGTACCACAGGATGTTGTCCTACTGTCTTCAGGAAAGGACAGGTATGCGGAACAAATTCAAAGGAGCACCAATGCTTATTGCCTTGGAGTGGACACGGACCCCAATCCCACTTTGGTCAGTTCCCAATCTGAACCATGTTGAACAGGAAGATGCTGAGCAGAGGTTATGGTGTCTCCTCACAGGAAAAATCAAAGGAGGGTAAAACCTAAGTGATCCCTGGTGCCTCCAGATAGCTGGCTATAAGGCGCATTGCCAAGAATCTGGGAATGGGCCATATTTTCACCTTCAAGTGTCAGACCAGGTGGACAAAGTAAAAAGGGGATTCGTGGATAAAAGACAGAAGAGAAACTGTACCCAAATACCTGCATAAAAGTGAAGCAAAAAGAAGTTTTTAACAACAGCTCTTTGGAGATGGATTTCTGCATGTACAATCTTTTCTGCTTTATTTCCTCTAGATAGTGGAGCTTCTAGTATTTCATATTCCAGAAGTCATTCAGTTGAGCATCAGGATGCCTTTGAGAGTGGAGGCAGTGTCCGGAATGTCTCTGGAGGTTCAGTCACAAAAAAGGCTGTCATGGTCAAGACTGTCCTGGCGTCCCAAACAAATGTGCACTAAAAGGAGTCTGACAAATAACAGCTGCGGACAAACAGTTGACGGTGCCTTCTCTCGTTATCTCTCCATTTTCAAATGTTGTATCGAATGGGAACTGGATCATAGCAGGAAAAAAAGACTTCCTTTCATTATATTAATCACGCCAGCTCATTCTGCTCTCCATTTAATTACTGTGAGTTACTTCTGTGCTCAGAGCCTTCCTGTGTTTACTTAGTTCAGTCATCTCAGTTGCCATAGGCCATCTTTTCTCCTGCTATGGCTTCTGGGTCAAAAAATGAGTCCCACTGTTAAGCCCTTCCCCCTGCAGCATGATATAAGTCATCAAAGTCATGTTACGGGTAGGTCTGAATCATATCAGGAAAACAAAGCCAATATCCCAAGAGTCCAAAATAAATGAGTTCTCTGAGCAGAACATCGAAAAACAGCGAGATAAAGTTTCCAGTAATTGCATGAAGGGAAGAATGAGAACCGTGGTGTAAAGCATTGACATCACCACTGTCTGGGTTATGGGCTTTTACTTGCTAGAAATTCTTGTGTCAGTCAGATTAGCTCTTGAAGTGACATGAGTGTTAAATGCCAACTGTTCACGGTTCATGGGTAATGTTGCGGTTTAATGTTGTTTGACCTTACATAAAGTTGCAGCTTTGTTGTGTAGTGGAGACCTGGACGGGTAAAACGTGTTCTCCACACTTTGTCTGTTGCTACCGCCTGGATGCACCTCTACTGTAACGCTTTACTTTGTGCTTCATATTAAATTTAATAAATAGCTTTACATCAACAAAGAATCTGCCATTCACTGAGTCACAATTGTACACAAGTAAGAACAGGGTGCATCCCACACTGGAGCAGCAACATGCAGTGCACTGGAATGGTGGGGTGTGAGGTTGTGTCTGCGACTCCCATACTTAACACTGACTTTCCAATCTCAGTCGTATCGCTTTGATACAGATGCCCAGGCACTCCGTCACAGGAGGGGAGAAACAAATCAACGGCTGCCACATCACTAGGGCACTCTCCCATACCTCCCGGAAACTCACCCCCATTCCCAATTACATACTGGCATTAGCTCCTGGTTGGAGGGTAGGGGATAATTTTCAACTTAGAACTGATAAGGAAAATCAGACGGTTTCTATCACTGGCGCCTGGCCCACAACGCCAGTTTTAAATTCTGAACAGTAAGTTAAAATTACCCCCCCCTATTGTTTCCAAGTCCGACTTGAATTTCCTCCCCCTCCTTTACATCACTCCAGGCCAATTTATGCCAGGGGTGCACCTCAGACCCTGAGGAAATTTGGGGCTGGTGTGACCTTCAGTTATGTTTGTTGGAACAGGCTGAAAGAAGTTACATTGTCATCTCTGAATAATAACAGTCAATGGAAGTGAGAATCGGGAGAGATGTATAATGGGCAGTTGATTACATATCGGACATTTTAATTATCGCCCAAAGTCAAAACTATCCCCCCCCCCCATACCCCTGCGATGTGTGGTCACAACATTCCAATGGTATTGCACCCTACCCCCTTCCTTCCCCTCTACTCATTGGAGTTCAGAAGAATGAGAGGCGATCTTATTGAAACATATAAGATTGTGAAGGGGCTTGATCGGGTGGATGCGGTCAGGATGTTCCCAAGGATGGGTGAAACTAGAACTAGGCGGCATAATCTTAGAATAAGGGGCTGCTCTTTCAAAACTGAGATGAGGAGAAACTTCTTCACTCAGAGGGTAGTAGGTCTGTGGAATTTGCTGCCTCAGGAAGCTGTGGAAGCTACATCATTAAATAAATTTAAAACAGAAATAGACAGTTTCCTAGAAGTGAAGGGAATTAGGGGTTATGGGGAGCGGGCAGGAAATTGGACATGAATTTAGATTTGAGGTTAGGATCAGATCAGCCATGATCTTATTGAATGGCGGAGCAGGCTCGAGGGGCCAATTGGCCTACTCCTGCTCCTATTTCTTATGTTCTTATGTTCTCCATCCTTGCCCTCTCTCTCTCCCTCTCTCCCCATCCCCTCCCTCTCTCCCCTGTCTCTTACTTCTCCCCTCCTCCCTCTCCTCTTCCCTCTCCCCACATCCCTCCCTCTCCCTTTACCTTTCCACGTGTCTCCCCCTGGCCTTCCATCTGACTCCTTCCCCCTCCTCTTCTTGGTCCAATTCAATTAATCACCGTCCTCTTCTCCTGCTTGATCTCAATACTCTACTTGGCCTTGACTCACCATGTGTTACGTCACAGGAGAGCAACTAATGTTCTCGCCCGGAAATTGTGCTGAGCGGCAAACGAACCTCGCCCGCTGCTTGTTCGTTATAAACTCACCTCCAAACTAATTGCGGGCTTCTGGGCGCCAACTTCCTTCAATGGCAAGCTTAAACTAGTGCAGTGGCCTTTTCTGGGCTTCTCTGAGCTGTGAGAACGGGAAAGGAGCGCATTCTCCCCTCAACTTGAAGCATCCCAGACTAAACCTGTGAGAAGCAGGAAGTGAAAGCTTCCTTCACAACCCGCGCAGACTAAGAACCAGGAATTGTCAGATCAGATTAGTAAATTCACTATAAAACCAGTTGGCGAAAGTGAACTAAAGAGAGGGTAAAATTTAAAGACTGAGATAAAAGAGAGAAAGAATAAGGAAAAAAAATTTTAAATTTTAATTTAAATTTTCTTTTCAAATGTCCAAAAACTATTAAAATCGGGAGTAAAATCATAGAAAGGTTACAGCACGGAAGGAGGCCATTCGGCCCATCGAGTCCGCACCGGCTCTTTGCAAGAGCAATTCAGCTAGTCCCACTCCCCTGCCCTTTCCCCGTAGCCCTGCAAATTTTTTCCTTTCAAGTACTTATCCAGTTCCCTTTTGAAGGCCATGATTGAATCTGCCTCCACCACCCCCTCGGGCAGTGCATTCCAGATCCTAACCACTCGCTGTGTAAAAAGGTTTTTCCTCATGTCACCTTTGGTTCTTTTGCCAATCAACTTAAATCTATGCCCTCTTGTTCTTGACCTTCCGCCAATGGGAACAGTTTCTCTCTATCTACTCTGACTAGACCCTTCATGATTTTGAATACCTCAATCAAATCTCCTCGCAACTGTCTCTGTTCCAAGGAGAACAACCCCAGCTTCTCCAGTCTATCCACATAACTAAAGCCCCTCATCCCTGGATAATTCTAGTAAATCTCTTCTGCACCCTCTCTAAGGCCTTCACATCTTTTCTAAAGTGCAGTGCCCAGAACTTGACATAATACTCCAGTTGTGGCCGAACCAGTGTTTTATAAAGGTTCATCATGACTTCCATACTTTTGTATTCTATGCCTCTATTTTTAAAGCCCAGGATCCCGTGTGCTTTTTTAACCGTTTTCTCAACCTGCCCTGCCATCTTCAGCGATTTGTGCACATATACCCCCAGATCTCTCTGTTCCTGTACCCCTTTTAGAGTTGTGCCCTCTAGTTCTCCCTATCAAAATGTATCACTTCGCATTTTTCCGCATTAAATTTCATCTTCCATGTGTCCACCCATTCCACCAGCCTGTCTATATCCTCTTGAAGTCTATCACTATCCTCCTCACTGTTCACTACCCTTCCAAGTTTTGTGTCATCTGCAAGTTTTGAAATTGTGCCCTGTACACCCAAGTCCAAATCATTAATATATATCAAGAAAAGCAGTGGTCCCAGCACTGACCCCTGGGGAACACCACTGTACACCTCCCTCCAGTCCGAAAAACAACCGTTCACCACTACTCTCTGTTTCCTGTCCCTTAGCCAATTCTGTATCCATGTTGCTACTGCCCCCTTTATTCCATGGGCCGCAATCTTGATGATAGGCCTACCATGCGGCACTTTATCAAACGCCTTTTGAAAGTTCATATACACCACATCAACTGCATTGCCGTCATCTACCCTTTCTGTTACCTCATCAAAAAAGTCTATCAGATTAGTTAAACACGATTTGCCATGCCCATACACGAGTAATGAGACTCCACATTTTTAAAAGTTAATGTTCAGTGCCAGAGAGGTTGTTTGGCAATCATTAATACTTACCAGGCCTTTTAAAGTTAGTTTTGACCTAAAAAGCCCAGCGTACTTTTTTTATGGAGAGATTAGTTAATTTCCAGCTGGGAAGTGGCAGCAAGTTGGCGCTGGTCCAATGATTCCAACCGGCAAGATCTCTTTAACGCGAAGCTTTCAGATCAGCAGGGAATCAAGAAGAACAATTTCTGGATTTCCGTGTTTGACTGCGCCTGTGCACTGGTCAGAACTTGCTCTTCCGTTTTCCCTGAAATAACGGTGAGCCCTGATAACTTCACGAGCAACTTCCGAGCTTTTGGGTGCCAACTTGTTGCAATGGGGAGCCGAAAAAAGAGTAGCATTCTCTCCCGGGCATCTGTGAGCTGTGTGAGCAGGGCAAGGAATTGTGTATCCCCTTAATCAATCAGATTGAAGCATTTGTATAAGCAGCGCAGAGTAAGAACCAAGGAGTGTTAGTTAGAACAGTAAATTCAATGTAAAATCAGTTTCTGAAAGTGAAATAAAGAAAAATTAAAACATTTCAATTTTTTTTTTCTTTTTTAAATGTCCAACAACAATTAAAATTGGGAGGAATGAGATCCCACGTTTTTAAAAGTTAATGTTCATTGCCAGAGAGGTTGTCTGCCAGTCATTAAGATTTAACACGCCGTTAAAAGTTAGTTTCGACCTGAAAAACTGAGCATACCTTTTTTTCAGGAGAGATTAGTTCGTTTCCAGTTGGGCAGGAGAGCAACTTTGCGCTGGTCCATTCATTCCCACGGTGAGTCAGCCAGCGAGCTGTCCTTCCTGGGCAACTTTCGGATTTCTGCGTTTGACTGCGCATGTGAGCTCGCCAAAAGTTGCTCTTCCATTTGCCCTGAAATAGCCACGAGCCCTGTTAGCGTCACCATTATTTTAAGAGCAAATTCCGAGCCGGTATGATTTTCCCATGAATGGGGCTGCCAGTGACTCTGTAGTCCCGCACTCTTGCCACCAAGTGGCGGTGTGGAGCAGATTTGTTAATCTTCATCTGAAACTTCTTTTTGATACCATTCTTTCCTCAGTAAATGTCATTTTTAATTTCCAAAATAAGGGTTTAAACAAAATTTGAAAAATTAAAAATTACACATTTCAAAATAACATGATCAGAATTGTCTTTTAGTGCCTTCAGCAAAGTTTTTACTCAAACTTCCCAACCTGTTTCGAAAACCTAGGCTTTGACTGGGATGTTTTGCCTCACAAACAGTTAAGGGAGAGCTTTTAACCACAGGTGGTGCTGTAGTGGGTTTATCCCTTTTAGCATGCTGAGCCTGTCACCTCTTCTTCCCAGTGACTGTGCAATTAGAAGCGCTGGCCCTGAATTTCCATTTAAATCACTGAAAATGACTTTAAAAAAATATAATGAAATATCTACTACTTTCATTGGTGTACGCTTGTCAGTTTCTTAGTAAATTAAATAATTTTTTAATATTTAAAAATGTTTAAAACACGCCTACTAGTGCCTGTGCGCCTAAGGAAACAAGCTTAATTTGAAAACCCTCCTCGAACGGCGAAAACTTGCCATCCTCGTTATTTCGATTGAGGGGGGGGGTGTGGCCAGTTTTGTGGGCGGGGCCGGCTTCAGCGCGATTTTTTTTGAGCCAGCGCAAAACATCGCGGAAACTCGAGTTCCGCTGGAACTTTTATCCGCGCTGAAAAAAGCCAACGCGACCAAGTGGGAACTCAGGGCCACTTAAGTTTGAGTCTCAATGTAGTTACTGTCTCTGGCCACTGGCTAGTGCTGTAGAGCAGATTTGTCAACGCAATTGGATCCAACTGCTCTACACAAACATCAGTAGCGCCGTTTCAATCAACGGGTGGGAATCAGAAAGCTTTCCGATCAAATCGGGAGTCAGGCAGGGCTGTCCTCTCTCCTCCGTCTTGTTCGTGTGCTGCATAGAACCCTTTGCTGAGTCCATCAGGAGGGATGCGGGCATAAGAGGGGGTGACGATCCCAGGCAGCGGAGGCACTCAGGTCAAGGCCTCCCTGTACACGGACGACGTCGCCATCTTTTGCTCGGATCAGCTGTCGGTCCGCAGATTGATGAGCATCTGCGACCAGTTCGAACTGGCCTCGGGGGCCAGGGTAAATCGCACCAAGAGCGAGGCCATGTTCTTTGGGAACTGGACCGACCGATCCTTTGTCCCCTTCACCGTCAGGTCGGATTACCTGAAGGTGCTGGGGATCTGGTTCGGGGGGGCCGGGGCGTGCACCAAAAACTGGGAGGAGCGTATTTCCAAGGTGAAGCAGAAACTGGGACTGTGGGATCGACGATCCCTCTCGATCGTGGGCAAAAACCTGGTCATCAGTTGCGAGGTGCTCTCGGTGTTGCTGTACTTGGCGCAGGTCTGGCCCATACCTCGCTCCTGCGCCATGACAGTCACCCGAGCCATCTTCAGCTTTATCTGGAGATCAAAAATGGACTGTGTCCGCAGGGACACAATGTACAAATCTCCGGAGAAAGAGGGGAAAGGCGTGCCCAACGTGGCCCTCATCCTGATGGCCACTTTCGTGTGCGGCTGCATCAAGCTTTGCGTGGACCCTCGGTACGAAAACACTAAATGTCACTACGTGCTGAGGTTCTACCTATCCCCGGTGTTGAGAAGGATGGGCCTGGCCACGCTGCCACGGAACACTCCGTCCAGTTGGACCATTCCGCCCCACCTGTCCCTCGTCGAAAAATTTATGCAAAAAAACACTTTCGACCACAAGGCGTGTAGGGGGTGGTGGTGTGTGTCAGCTTCACCTCTGACTTCTGAGCGGTCCGAATCGCTCCCATTCCCTGGGTTCCAGACCTTGGACTTATTTGGGGGTTGTGACAAAGTGCAGCAGACAACTGGTTTTGGTGCAAGAAACTTTGGCCTTTATTCAAGTGAGGAAATACAACACAACAATCTTAACACTCTAATAAAATGGGGAATACTTCGGTACACACGAGGGAAATTACAGTAGAAAGATACCTCACCCCTCCCAATCCCACTGTACTCGCTAAGTTGGACTCTAAAGGACCAGAGATAATGCTCACCAAACGAAACCTTGACAGTAATTCACCCAGAGGTAAGTCAGAAATAGATTGTAGAGTGGAAACTTTGCGGATCTTCGGTTTTCTCCCGAGTTGGTTTTCTTTGGTCGCGATGGCCCAATATTACCCGGTTGGTTGGTGGTAATATTCGGTTGGTTGTTTCGTAAGGCCCTTGTTGCCGTGAGGTGTCTGATGGTCGCTGGGGTTATTGCTCTGGTTTCTTCTTGTGTGTCGGCCTGCTTCTAGAGCTGCTGACCTTCCCTGTCGAACTGCTTTCCTTGTTGTTCGCTGGAAGCTGCCCTTCCTTCCAGAGACAGGCAGAACCAAGACAAGCAGCCCACCAGAGCCAGCAAGCCAGAGAGAGAGAGAGAGAGAGAGAGGTTTCAAGTTTCCACTTCTATATCCCTCTCTTACAATGGTCTTTCGACACTTTAAAAAAGCACGTCATGTCTGTTTAAACAGTTCTTACAAAGTCCTTAAGAATCTTTGATGGCATTTTGATGGTCCCTCATCACCCATGTTGCAATTGCTTCTCCCGATGGGTCATTGTTAATTCCAATTTTAGAGCTTGTCACACAAGGCTTCCTTTTGTATCCAACGTCCTAGGTGTTGATGGGTTTTGCTTTAAAACAAAGGCATGGCCCCACCATGTCAGGAACCTCTTTCAATGGGAGTGATTGTCGACCACCTGCTGTCGGTTTTGCATTAAAACAGAGACATGTCTGAAGCATTAATTCTCCCACGTTCCACTGTGTGTGTGTTGTTGATTTCGTCTGGTGACCTCTCACCTATCCTTCCATTTTAGGATTATAGTCAATGGCCAAAGTTTTCCATGTTCAAGGAAAAGGTGAATTTCTTTAGGGTTTTTCTCCGAGTTTTGGGGCATCTGTGAATTTTGAGAATCTTACGGGCGATCAGTAAGTGGTCCGCACGTAACGTCCTCGAGACCCTGCGGGAAAAGGAGACGATGGATCCTGTCAGTTGGTTCCCCGAGCAGACTGTCAATGTCATTTGGCAGAACGCCTCATCGCCAGAACTTTCAAACAAGCACCAAGACCGAGCTTGGCTGGTGATGAGAAGGGCCCTTCCCGTCAGATCCTTCATGCACTCCCGGACTCTCAGCGCCACCGTGCGCTGTCCCCGAGGAGGCTGCGGTGCAGATGAAACCGTCACCCATCTCCTTCTGGAATGCGCCTTTGCAAAGAAGGTCTGGAGAGAGATGCAGTGGTATCTGTCCAGGTTCGTCCCGAGCAGTTCCGTAACACAGGATTCTGTGCTCTATGGGCTGTTCCTGGGGATGCACACCGAGACAGAAATCAACTGCTGCTGGAAGACCATTAACTCGGTGAAAGACGCCCTTTGGTCTGCCCGAAACCTGCTGGTCTTCCAGTGCATGGAGCTGTCCTCGACCGAGTGTTGCAGACTGGCACATTCCAAGGTCCAGGACTACATGCTCAGGGACGCACTGAAGCTGGGTGCGGCCGCCGCAAAGGCTCTGTGGGGAAAGGCAACCATTTAGAGCCTTCCCACCAATGTATACCGAGGGGCTGCAATCAGGGAAAAACCCCCTCGGGCAGAATGTAAAATTCAAATTGCTGTAATGAACCTGTAATGAATCTGTAATGTACCTGTAATGAATCTGTAATCAGTAATCTGTATTGAGTATAATGCAATGAGACACCCCAGAGTGTCATGAACTGTAATTATGTACAATGTGTTCATTGAACTGTACTTGACGTAACCTGCAAATTGTATAATCTGTATTGTGTACGTTTGGAATGTGATATGACAACTGGATTGTATGTATTGCTACAAATTTTATGAATAAAGTATATTTTTTGAAAAGAAAAACCTGACATTTTTGAACTTGCTACCTACCATGAGCAATGCCACAGGAGATCTTCTCCTTAATATTAATACGACAAATAATAGCAACAGTTACAATCCACGCACATGCCCACAACATAATTAAAAGGCACTTTATTGCACAACATGTACACAGAGGCTTCTCTGGCATTCCAGCATTGGCAGGGGCGGGAAATAGGGCGGAGCCTGGTAACATCGAGGTTCTCCCCCGAAGATTAGGCCGCAGGTCTTTCCTGTTGCCTATTGGATCCGGAGCAGGTGGAAGTTCCTCCCCCCAGACACCTGCCATTGTAAAAGGAGGCGGGACTGCCTGGATGGCATCATGGATTTCCCATTGCACCCACCTCATCCCTGCTCTAATAATACTGGACATCAGCAAGACACCAGTGTCTAGGACAGTGGAGCAACATTATTGGGCCCATGGGGTGCTCCAGGTCGTGACCTAAGAAAGAAAGAAAAAAAGATATCATTTTTCACGATCTCAGGATGTCTCAAAGCGCTTTACAGCCAATGACGTACTTTTGAAGTGTTGTCACTGTTGTAATGTACTTGTGCATAGCAAGGTCCCACAAACAGCAATGTGATAATAACCAGATAATCTGTATTAGCGCTGTTGGTTGAGGGATAAATATTGGCCAGGACATGAGGGAGAACTCCCCTGCTCTTCTTCAAAATAGTGCCATGGGATCTTTTACATCCACCTGAGAGGGCAGACAGGGCCTCGGTTTAACATCTCATGCGAAAGAAGGCACCTCCGACAGTGCAGCACTCCATCAGTGCTGCACTCAGAGTGTTAGCCTGGATTATGTGCTCAAGTTCCTAGAATGGGACTTGAAACCACAATCCTTCTGACTCAGAGGGAAGAGTGCTACCAACTGAGCCACAGCACTTCAGAAGTTTACAGCCTGAAAGAAAAAAATTCGGCCCTCATGTTTGCGGCACTTTTAAAGCCAGTCCTGCCAGCTTTGCCTCCACACAACTTTCAACTGCCAAAATTTGCTTGTCCCCCCCCGTGACCCTCCCCCCCCCATAGCTCTGGCGAGAACAGGCTCTCTCCCCATCAGCAAGGTATAATTCCTGGCCCATCACAGTTCCAGTGGTGGAGTGGGATTGTCGGATATTCAGGCCCACTAGTGCCTTCATATATAAACAAAATGGTCCATAGACTTTCCTACTTCTGAGTTGTGGTCATTTCACAGTTATAAAACTGGACTAGCTTTTCTAATAGCTGTAAAGGTCACCTGAAAAGAACAATTATGAATGCTGGAAATCTGAAGTGTAAACAGAAAATTCTGCAAGTACAAAGCAAATCCGTCAAGTTCTGAAATCAAAGGAAGAACTTGCATTTATATAGCGCCTTTCACGACCTCCGGATGTCCCAAAGCACTTTACAGCCAATGAAGTACTTTTTGAAGTGTAGTCACTGTTGTAATGTAGGAAACGCGACAGCCAATTTGCGCACAGCAAGATCCCACAAACAGCAATGTGATAATGAGCAGATAATCTGTTTTTAAGTGTTGTTTGAGGGATAAATATTGGCCAGGACACCGGGGAGAACTCCCCTGCTCTTCTTCGAAATAGTGCCATGGGATCTTTTACGTCCACCTGAGAGGGCAGACGGGGCCTCAGTTTAACATCTCATCCGAAAGACGGCACCTCCGACAGTGCAGCACTCCCTCAGTACTGCACTGAGAGTGTCAGCCAAGATTTTGAGCTCAAGTCTCTGGAGTAAGATTTGAACCCACGACTCAGAGGCACGAGTGCTACCCACTGAAAGAAAAAAATAGATTGAGCTTTCATTAGAACTGGCCAAAGCCTTTTCCAGAAGCTGCTTCAAATAACTGTATAGGCCTTGCAGATTCTAACAGCTGTAAGGCTACACGGTTTCCAATGGCAACAGCAACCTTAGGGGTTGAAATTCTGCTCTTGATGCATCATTAGCACCAATGCTTCTTGCCTGGTACACGTTGCACTGGCGATATACAGAAGAGACATCCCTGGGTTTTCTGCTGTTGCCTCATTTAAATGCAATTGGTACACTCCCAGCATGATTTGCATTGTGCACTGGGAGTGCAGAGGTCAGGTGCAGGAGCTGAAATGTGTTACTCTTGCACTTCCTGTTGGCAGCAAAGTTCGAAACTGGGCACTTTCTGCCATGTTTGGTTCTGAGATGAGGCAGGAAACTGCTAATGTTCAGGGGCAGGGAGGACTACCAAAGTCAGTCAAAGTGCCTTCAATGATGGGGCCCAGCAGAGGAGCTGAAACCAAACAGAAGGGAACAAATGAAAAAACAAGCAATGGTGGAATGCCAATGAACCAAAAACAGCCAGAGGCGAGGACTAATCCTCAATAGGCCGGTCTGAACAGTTTTAAAGTTATTCCTGGTTGTTGTGCACCTGCTGGAGTCTGTTTTGCTCCGACATTTAAAGATGCACAATGCTGGTCTGGTGCCAATGGCACATTGTATGGGAATTCCCAGGGCAGCAAGGGCATGCTCCCAGAATGCCCCAAATGAATGCTGCAATGCCACGGAGCAGTGCAAGCCTCCTGTGCCCCCAGAGGATGCCCGTCGGAAAGCTCCAGGCTAGCACAAATCAGGCCCGCTGACTCTAACTGTGCCGCCATACACGAGAGTGGAATTTCAACCCATATATGATAACACCCTGAGTCAACAGCTGAGGCCAAGAGGGAGATTCCGCAAACTCTTGTCATTTTTGGTAAAGCTACCATTTTGTCATGAAACCGAGTGCATCCAACTTGTATTCATATTGAAATATGCCAGGTGATCTGCCATAACACTGCTCCCAGGTAGTCAAGAGCAGAGCTGCTAAGCTCGTGCTGTGTTTAATGTGGTCTGGCCCTTTAAGGCCACTGCTCAAGCACTTCCTGTAAAGGAGTGGTCAAAACAGGCAAATTCAGACTGTTGTATCCTGATGGCCACTTTTGTGTGCGGCTGCATCAAGCTTTGCATAGACCCTTGGTACGAAAACACAAAATGTCACTACGTGCTGAGGTTCTACCTATCCCCGGTGTTGCGAAGGATGGGCCTGGCCACGCTGCCACGGAACACTCCATCCAGTTGGACCGTTCCGCCCCACCTGTCCCTCGTCGAAAAGTTTATGCAAAAAAACACTTTCGACCACAAGTCGATCAGTAAGTGGTCCGCACTTAACGTCCTCGAGACCCTGCGGGAAAAGGAGACGATGGATCCTGTCAGTTGATTCCCCAAGCAGACTGTCAATGTCATTTGGCAGAACGCCTCATCGCCAGAGCTTTCAAACAAGCACCAAGACCGAGCTTGGCTGGTGGTGAGAAGGGCCCTTCCCGTCAGATCCTTCATGCACTCCCGGACTCTCAGCGCCACCGTGCGCTGTCCCCGAGGAGGCTGCGGTGCAGACGAAACAGTCACCCATCTCCTTCTGGAATGTGCCTTTGCAAAGAAGGTCTGGAGAGAGATGCAGTGGTATCTGTCCAGGTTCATCCCGAGCAGTTCCGTAACACAGGTTTCTGTGCTCTACGGGCTGTTCCCGGGGACGCACACCGAGACAGACATCAACTGCTGCTGGAAGACCATTAACTCGGTGAAAGACGCCCTTTGGTCTGTCCAAAACCTGCTGGTCTTCCAGTGCAAGGAGCTGTCCTCGACCGAGTGTTGCAGACTGGCACATTCCAAGGTCCAGGACTACATGCTCAGGGACGCACTGAAGCTGGGTGCGGCCGCCGCAAAGGCTCTGTGGGGAAAGGCAACCCTTTAGAGCCTTCCCGCCAATGTATACCGAGGGGCTGCAATCAGGGAAAAACCCCCCCGGGCAGAATGTAAAATTCAAATTGCTGTAATGTATCTGTAATGAATCTGTAATGTATCTGTAATGAATCTGTAAGCAATAATCTGTATTGAGTATAATGCAATGAGACACCCCAGAGTGTCATGAACTGTAATTATGTACAATGTGTTCATTGAACTGTACTTGATGTAACCTGCAAATTGTATAATCTGTATTGTGTACGTTTGGAATGTGATATGACAACTGGATTGTATGTTTTTTGCTACAAATTTTATGAATAAAGTTTATTTTTTGAAAAAAAAACTATTTGTAAACTCCTCAGGTCAATAAGATGGAGGTCGTTGCTGCTTGTAAGTTTCTGCCTCCAGGTTAGAAGAATCCAGCAGGAAACAACTGGATTTCTCATATTTTAAGATTTTTGTAATAGCATGCAACAGTATGACTTCTGTAGTGTGACGGACTCATACTAGATGCAAGACTTTTATATATAATCTATATATTGTATATATTTATCTATATCGATAGAAGTGTGACACCCAAACTGTGGTGGAAAAATGTATGCTAAGTGCAAGAATTTCTATTTATAGGTCAACAGATCTCCCATGACGTTGCTCATGCTGAGCGAGTGTTACGCTGTTGTAAAATATCATTTCATAAAAAAGCCCAGTGCTCCTCACTTGTATTCATTTTGAAACATACCAGTGGATCTCATGTGGTGTTGTTCACAAGTGGTTTGGAAATGGAGGGAGTGGTGACCGTCTCCAGAGAAAAAATTTGGAAAGACATTTGGAAGCGATTTCCCCCAGACAATGAAGTAAATGTTTTCTCATTGATTCCTGGTGTTTTCCTCACTCGCTGCCAATCCATAGAGCCTGTTAGAGAAGGCCATACAGGTCGCGAGCCTGCATCTCCAGGCTAGTGCCCACCATCGCAGCTTTTTCTTCCCTCCATGAATTTATTGCACGCAGTTATTGGGCACAATTTTTACTCCCGGGTGGGAACGTGGCCTAGCAAGCGGCCGAGCGGTAGCAGGAAGGCCTGGCCGATTTTAACGGTCGGGCCTCATTTACAGGCCACTTGCCAGCTTCCAGACCAAAACGGCCTGGAGGTTGGCAGGAAGCAGCTGCCCAGCAGTTAAAATCAGGCGGCTCGGAGGCCTCCTGCAGGAATGGTCCCCAGGACAAGGTAGGTCCATCAGAGGGCTCGGGGAGGAGAACCACGGTGAGGGAGTGGGGGCGGGGGGGGGGGGAGGGGGGAAAGCGAGGGGAGGCCCAAGGTTTACATGTAGCACTGCCACTCCTCCTGGCCCACAAGGAAACCTGTAAAAAAATTAAAACATTACACTAACCTGGACCTCATCTAGCCCTGGAGCTGGATCCCGACAGGTTTGGCCTGATGGGAAAGCCACCACTGCTCCCCTGCTCAGGCCTCAGGTTAAAATAGCAGATTGGGCACTGATTGCGTCATCGGAGCCCGATCTGCATGCTTAAAGAGGACCCCGCTGGCTTCAGGCAGTTGTCCTTGCCGCCCGCAATTTAAAATTACAGCCGGCCACATGGCGGCATGAACAGGGTGGAAAAGTACTCCCGTTCCATTTTAACTCCCCCCACCCCCGCCCGGTTTCTGACGAGCGGTGAGAGTTAAAATAGACCCCATTCCCTCCGCTGCCAAGTTCCACAATGGCTGCCATTCAGGACCTGCGTACAAATGAATGTCGTTTACTGAGCACTGCCAGCTCATTGAGTCATTTGAGACTATATGAAGCACCCTGCAAGATGTGACAACTCATATGGAAGTGTCCATTAGCCGTTCTTGTGCAGCGCTGCTTGTCCGCCTTACAGAACTGCAGCCCACCCTGGAGTGGGTGGCACCTTCAGCGTCGTCTGCAGTGGAGCCCTCCCCTCAATATGATGGGCTAGGGGCTTCAGGTTTGGTGCATCACTCACTCTTCACTCTGCCTTTCCTCTCCAAAGTCCTTGAATATATTGTCGCCTCCCAAATTCGTGCCCGTGTTTCCTGCAACTCCACGTTTGAATCTCTCGAATTGGTTTTCTGCCCCTGCCATCACACTGAAACGGCCCTTATGAAAGTCACAAATGATATCCTCTGAGATTGTGCCCGTGGTGCATTATCCCTCCTCAGGATTTCTCTGCAGCCTTTGACATGGTCGACCACACCATCCTCCTCCAATGCGTCTCCTCCATTGTCCAGCTCTGTGGGACTGCCCTCGTTTGGTTCCACTCTTACCTATCTGATCATATCCAAAGCATCTCCAGCAATGACTTCTCTTCCTGCGCCCACACTGTTACCACTGGAGCTCCCCAAGGATCTATTCTTGACCCCATCCTCTTCCTCATCTACATGCAGCCCTTGGCGACATTATCTGCAGACATGGGGTCAGATTCCACATGCACGCTGATGACACCCAGCTCTACCTTTACGCCATCTCTCTTGACCTCTCCACTGCCTCTGTGCTGTCAGAATGCCAGTATAATATCTAGTCTTGGATGAGTCGCAGTTTCCTTCAGCTAAATGTTTGAAAGAACAAATCCATCCGTGCCATAAATTCTGTACCCTTACCTCCAATTCCATCCCCCTTCCCAGCTACTGTCTTTTGACCCAGAATCTTCGCAATCTCGGTGTCCTATTCGACCCTGAGTTGAGCTTCCAACTCCAGATCCTTTCCATCACAAAGACCTCCTGCTTCCATCTCCGTAACATCACCCGACTCTGCCCCTACCTCAGCCTATCTGCCGCTGAAACCCTTATCCATGCCCTTGTCACTTCCAAACGCGATATTCCAATGCTCTCCTGGCCAACCTCCCATCTTCCACCCTCCATAAACTTCAGCTCATCCAAAACTCTGCTGCCCGTATCCTGTCCCGCACCAAGTTGCGCTCACCCATCTCTCCTGTCCTTGTTGACTTACATCGATTTCTTGTCCTCTAACATCTCAAATTTAAAATTTTCATTCTCATGTTTAAATCCTTTCATGATTTCACCTCTCTCTAGCTCGATAAACTCTTCCAGCCCTACAATATCCACCCCCCCACCCCCGAGACTCTCTGTTCCTCTGATCTCTTGTGCATTCCCCCCCTCTCTTCGCCCCACCATTGGCCGCTGTTCCTTCAGCTGTCTAGGCATCACGCTCTGAGATTTCCTCCCTAAACCCCTATGCCTCTCCAACTCCCTCTTGTCCTTTAAGACTCTCCTGAAAACCCACCTCTTTGACCAAGTTGTTAATGTTGATATTATAATTTCCTGGTTTATCCCATTTCCTTTCTTTAAACAGTAGTTTAATATCTACTGCCCTCCAGTCCTTCCATTCCTGGTTCCAAAGATATTTGGAAAATTATGGTTGGTGCCTTTGTTATCTCTTCCCAACCTCCTTCAATAATCTGGGCCGAGTGACTTTTCTCCTTTCAGCCCCATTAACTTTTTAAAATCTTTCCTTTTAAGATTTAACTCCTGTAGTGGTCTTCCACGTCTTCCCCAATACTCCTATCCTCCCACTTTCACCTCCCCTTGTTAAAAACGGAGGCAAAATACTTATTAAGCTTCTATGCCATTCCTTCACTCTCTATTACAAGATGGTCCTGTTCAATTCTAAGTGGTCCTACCCCTTTGTTGACTCACTATCCTTTTACTTTTTTATGTTTATGTAATAGCTCATTCCTCCAGAAAAAAAACCTACAATCACCCTCTCCCCATTACAGCATCATTTACCTGAGGAAGGAGGAAGCCTCCGAAAGCTTGTGAATTTAAAATAAAATTGCTGGACTATAACTTGGTGTTGTAAAATTGTTTACAATGAATAAATAAAGACACAGTTAAATGCTGTAATGGAGGGGAACAATAGTTATTTCTGGATGGATCGATAGATATTTATCTTACAATCTGGTGACCGGAGCTTGAGTTATTTGTCTTTGCAATTAGACACACAGGTTACTTTAGTTAAAAAAACAGTGACTGTCTCTGGAAATAAATTAAACTTGATAGGTCTCATGTGACTGCTTTCATGAATTAACTGGTTCTTCCAGGATTTCAGAGTGAATATATTTATTTCCGTCTTCTTTATTGTCAAGCAAATAATTACTGAAAGATTTGTGGAACTCACCGAATTACAAAGTGACCTGAGTTTACCAACTGTCTTTGTGCTTGTGCAAATATTTAAATAATGCGGAATGAGGTTCAACACCACAAGAAGCTTTCAGGTTCTGATTCATGAGTCGGTGCCATATTCAGACTTAATTACAGAGTTACAAATAGCAGAGCCTATTCTAGGGATACTGGGTGTCAGTCTTGCCTCAGTGGATTCACTCTCGCCTCTGAGTCAGAAGGTGGTGGGTTCAGCGACTTAAGCACATAAACTGAGGGAGTACTGCACTGTCAAAGGTGCCGTCTTTCGGGTGAGACATTAAATCAAGGACCTATCAACCCTCTCAGGTGGGTGTATAAGATCCCTAACCCTATGTGACTATTTGCAGAAGAGCAGGGATGTTCTGGTGTCCTGGCCGACATTTATTGCTCAACCAATACCACTAAAATAGATTATCTGGTTATTTATCTCAATGCTGTGTGTGGGGCCTTGCTGTGTGCAAATTGGCTGCCATGTTTCCCTACATTATAACAGTGACTACACGTCAAAAGTACTTAATTGCTGTAAAGCACTTTGGGACGTCCTGCTGATGTGACAGGTGCTGTACAAATGCAAGTTCTTTCTTTCAATTGATCATTTATACTCGAGTATGCGAGTATTGTTTTACATTGCAATTCTCTCTCTTGAAGATAGTCATTATTTTGGGTTTTGTTTTCTCCAGAATCTTTGCACACTTCAGTCTAGGCAATGAGTGTCAGTGGGCTATTTGATGCGAGGGAGAGGGGGGTGACAGCTGCACACGCGCACCAACTGTTTCATACCCCTTTCATATTTCAGGGACACTGCAGTCAATTATAGTCTCTGCTGCTGCCCTGGTTTGTGGATGGCAGGATAGCTGCAGTTGTATGTGGCTGGAGGCAAGTGTGACAGTGATTGTGATTTGACATAGGTAGCAACCAATCGGGAGGAACCCAATAACCCAAATTAAATCTTCCAGCCAGGTTTAAATCATTTGGAAAAACAAACTGAAACCTCTTGAATTTTTCCACTGAGAAAAAGAAAGCCACAAAGAATCTTCAATTTGTTTTTTTGAAATGTTAACAAAAGAAACATTTTGTGAACATTTCAAAAAAACAAACCACTAGTACTGCTAATCATTGCTGTTATCTAATTGTGCTGTAACAATTGAGCAGCTCATAATATCTTAAGTGTGCAACGTGCCTTGTTTGAGAATTCAACCTCCAGTTTATTCGCTTCTTGTAGTAATTTTGGAGTCTTTTTGCTTACTTTTGATTTCTGTGTTTTGTACCTTCTCAGTTCTGATTTGCTGCTGTTTTGCTAATCAACAAATTGTGATGGTACAAAACTAAATATTATAAAACAGGAAATGTGTAAAACCTTTAATAGATAGCTAGAAATGTCCTGGCTGGGATTTCTTTAAAGACAATGAAGCCCCAGAATTTAAAAAATATGATTGATACCAAGAATAGTCGATCAGGGCAAGCCATGACTTCCTGTTTGAACCCTGCCCCCCTTGTCTTGTCTGAAGAAGAGACAGATAGGTAGTTTTTCTAGGAGTTGTAATCTGGCAGTGATAAAACCTTTACTGTCAGGTTTCTAACAGAGAGACGAGCCTCTGAACAACATTCATGAAAACATTGGAACAAAAAAAAGTATGTAGACTTGAAATCTTATCTTTTTAGGTACTCACTAAGTGCCAACCTAAAATGGCAGCCAAAAATCATGCAAAAATGTTTTTATATTGAGTGTGGTATACCGATTCCTCGTTGATTTTGTACATCATCTTATACAAGTTTTTACTTGGGATATTCCCTGCCTGTTCAGCTGTGCTCTTCTATGAATATGAAATTTGGGACAATCGGGTGCAAATGTGACACAGCAATTACTAAGTACAAAAGTGCGACACCCAAAGCATAATGAGGAAAAATGAAGCTGGAGGAGAAGCAACAAGACAGAGAGAAAGGTTTGCAGAACAAAAAAAACATCAATTTGGAATTGCAGAAAAGATGTTTATTCAGTCTTTCATAGAATATAATGAAAGTACAATCTTTGGTACAAGGAAATACAGAATCATGAAACAGTTCCGTGCAGAAAACTTTGGTGTATTTCTTATTTTAAAGGAACCAACAAATAAAGCGTGAGTTTCTTAAGCAGCTTTCCCCACAAACCTCAAAATGTAGGCCTTTCAAGTGGCAGATGTCCACTTTTTCAGACCAACCTCACAGAAGGTCAAGGAGTTACTGAGTCATTCACACAAGTTAATCCAAAACGTGTCTGTTAACCAACGATTAATCTGATGCAATGCCACTGGTGTCACATGGCACAGTTACAAGTAGATTTAATTGATGTGCAGTATATGTCAGGCAGACTGATCAGTAACTTTTATGAATATCAATAGATTGGCAAAAGTCCTTCTCCAACAAAGCCCTCAAGACTTAAAGGACAGTGAATAGATGATTCACCAGTGTCAGTATTTTAAGAAGTTACCCCAAATATGCAAAGCCAGAAATATCAGAATGGAACTCCGAGACTAAGATGGCAGATGAACACTCCTAAAAAGGCAATAGAGGCATGAGACAAATAATTGATAGGACTCTGTTCACATTAGTTCAAAGTTCTTCTTGTTGTAAGCACTGGAACTCCATTCACCAGCTCAGTTTCCTGCACAATTACATTTCGAGTGGTTTTGGAGGTGGATGAAACGCTTCCTCGATTGATCAAAGAAGTTTCCAAACCATGATTAACCACACCACTATATCCAGACGATCCATCACTGAAACCAAACTGATGCAAATTACCTGTAAAGGAAAAAAAATCTTCTTCAAATCTGGGTTCTACAATTCTTTTACGAAAAATAATTCTCTTCATACAGTGCTAATGAAAATCTTACTCAATCGACACAGTGCTTATCAAAAGGACAGGCATTAGAAGTAATTGCTTCTTGCCCTGACATTAAAAAGCTGTTAATCTCATCATTAAACACAGCGACATTGATAACAATTATGAATTATTAAAATGAGAACAGAAAGTGCTGGAAATACACAGCAGGTCCGTCAGCCTCTGAAAACAGAACAAAGAGAGGTTGAGGTTCGGGGGGCACTGCAGACCAATCATCAGAACACAGGCACTGTGCCCAAGGCTCTATACTTGAAATGAGAACCTGCCTTTTCACTTTTCATGCGGTTAACTATGTATTTCCAGAATTTTCCATTTTTGTTTCAGATTTCCAGTTTTCCCCATTTATCCCAACTATGAATTATTAGTTCTCTTACCCTGCCCTTGTATTTGCTGGATGCTGATGGTTTGTATCCCAGAATCTATCCTGTTAATAAGGGAAACACATTCACATTACAACAGGTATTTGCAGTATATTCACAAACATATTATCCTCCAGTTTACCAATCTTCTCCCCCTCCCAGCAACATTGACCTCTGCCGGGCACAGTCACCCTCCAGCCCCTCACCCAAATTGTCCATTCCTCATGTGTCAGCACACTCAGCAAGTGCCAGCAGACTATTTGACCATGGGGAAGGAACAAAAATACCTTCCCGCAGAACTCACTGCATAGCAATCAGGAACAGGATTCTTGGCTGCTTTTACCCTCCCTTGCTCGGGGCACAGAGCACAACTGTACACCCCAACTGCTGCCCTGGTGGACCATCTGGTCAGTTCCACAATGCCTTTACCCACTGAGCCATCAGGAGAGCTTTACTGGTCCAGCTCTATAAAAGGAAGAACTAATCACCGTCCAGGTGTTCATTCTGGGATGACTGTGATGTTAGTGTCTGGTTAGATACTAACCAGCCTTTAAACCAAAGTTAGTGATTGTAGACTACCCTGCCATTCCTTCATCCCATTAATAGAGATCAAATAAAATGCAAGTACAGATTGTAATCTGTCAGTATATGAAACGCTGATCTGTACTCAGTGTGATGGCTGGAATTTGTAACTGCCCCATGTCCTACCTGGACTCCTCTCCCTCCAGTAGTTTCCTGTAGGTGGTAATTTCAATATCCAGAGCCAGCTTGACATTCATCAGCTCCTGGTATTCGCGGACTTGGTTGACCATCTCTTGTTTTGCTTTGGTGATGGCAGCTTCCAGATCAGCAATCCTAATCCTCGCGTCTTTGAGAGACATCTCACCGCGCTCCTCAGCTTCTCCGATTGCAGCCTCCAGTTTGATACGCTGAGTGGCACAAATATTAATGGTCAGTTTCATCGGCATTTCGAGTATCAGAGCAGCGCTCAAAACGAGTCATCCAGAAAGCAGACGAACCCTCTGCTTCTCTCCCATGTCAATGAAATGGGGACAGCCGTGCGGTGAGGATTGCATGCTGATTGGGATTGGATTCACATCACAATGTTTCCTTCGAGAGGTCCAAATGTAATCATTACTGAGAGACCAAGTGTGACAGAAATATACCAGATTGAGCTGATATTTCAACCGTCTCTTGCCCATTTTGGGAGGGAGGGAGGGTGATGTATTTGTGTGTGTGTTTGTGTGTGTGGAGATGAGGGGGTGTGGGGGGCGCAGAGAGAGAGAGGGATTTACAACAGTTATTCAATTGGTACCAATATCCTGTTTGCTTTCAGTTCTTTACCTACCTGCTGCTTAAGATTGTCGATATCACCATTGAGAATACGGATTTTGTTGGTCAGCTCAGTAATCTGTGCTTTCAGCCCGCGGAGGTCATCACTACATTGTCCAGATGACAAGGACAGTTCCTGCATCTGCAATGAAACATTGGCAACTGGTCAGTGAAAGGTTTCTCAATTCACCACCGGGTGCGGACCTATCAATACACGTGTTACATGGGGATCGGGGTTTGAAACAGCTCACCTTGGTCGCTTTCCATTGGTCAGCTTCTGCACGGCTGTTTCTTGCAAGTGATTCGTACTGAAGTTTGACTTGAGAAACGATCTCGTCCACATTCAGATTGCGGCTGGTGTCCACTTCCACGCTGACAGCAGTGTTCTGAATCTGTGCCTGCAGCTCACGGATTTCCTAAAGGTCGGTGGGGAAAGAAAGATTGAAACGAGATTGGAAGCATTCGAGCTGGATTGGATCAGTCTGGATTGGATTAAATAGCAAAAGGCCAACTTTTGGATCGTGACACATTTTTACCTCTTCAAAGATTGTTCTGAGGAAGTCGATTTCATCGGTGAGACTTTCCAGTTTAGCTTCCAGCTCTACCTTGTTCATGTAGGAGTCATCGACATCCTAAAGAGGAGAGGGACACAGTACTTTGAAAAGCTCTGCCAAGGGATCCGTTTGCAATGGCCCTGCAGACAGATATACAATAATGCTCACCTTCTTCACCAGGACAAACTCATTTTCCATTTCTGTGCGCTTGTTAATTTCATCTTCGTATCTGGAATCAAACAGATTATTTTACTGGTAATTCCATGGAGATAAATCTTTCTGCCCCGATTCCATGGTAAACCGATTCAGGGTTGTTGATCTGAACCCCTTACACTGAGTAAATACTGTCCATGCTCCCCGTCACCGAGCCACGATTTCCTCACTCCTGAAATATCAACTATTCATCCACGGATGCACTATTCTTCATACATTTCCCTCCACAAAATACACACCGTCCCAAATATGTTCAACCTTTGCTCTTAGAAGCAGAAGTCCTGCTGGTGCTTAAAAGGAATGGATTGCTCAGACCAGACCCCCAGTTTACCAAACCCACCAACCCCTCCGTTACCAAAATCAACTCATCTATGTCACTGACCTCAGCAAAGCTCTGGGAGACTCCGCCCTCACCACAGCTCACAGTCAACAGGCAACACCCGAGACCTCCACACTCAGGTACTTCTCCGCCCCATCGTGTACTCCCCAGATCACCACACTCAGGTACTTCTCCGCCCCATCGTGTACTCCCCAGATCTCCACACTCAGGTACTTCTCCGCCCCATGGTGTACTCCCCAGATCACCACACTCAGGTACTTCTCCGCCCCATCGTGTACTCCTCAGATCACCACACTCAGGTACTTCTCCGCCCCATGGTGTACTCCCCAGATCACCACACTCAGGTACTTCTCCGCCCCATCGTGTACTCCCCAGATCACCACACTCAGGTACTTCTCCGCCCCATCGTGTACTCCCCAGATCTCCACACTCAGGTACTTCTCTGCCCCATGGTGTACTCCCCAGATCACCACACTCAGGTACTTCTCCGCCCCATGGTGTGCTCCCCAGATCACCACACTCAGGTACTTCTCCGCCCCATGGTGTGCTCCCCAGATCACCACACTCAGGTACTTCTCCGCCCCATCGTGTGCTCCCCAGATCACCACACTCAGGTACTTCTCCGCCCCATCGTGTGCTCCCCAGATCTCCACACTCAGGTACTTCTCCGCCCCATCGTGTACTCCCCAGATCTCCACACTCAGGCACTTTCCTGCCCCATCGTGTACTCCCTGGAAGACCACACTCAGGTACTTCTCCGCCCCATTGCACACTCAGGTACTTGTCTGCTCCATCGTGTGCTCCCCAGAGCACCACACTCAGGTACTTTCCTGCCCCATTGTATACTCCCCAGATCTCCACACTCAGGTACTTCTCCGCCCCATGGCACAGTCAGGTACTTTCCTGCCCCATTGTATGCTCCCCAGAGCACCATACTCAGGTACTTTCCTGCCCCATCGCACAGTCAGGTACTTGTCTGCTCCATTGTATACTCCCCAGAGCACCATACTCAGGTACTTTCCTGCCCCATCGTGTACTCCCCAGACCTCCAGTAACACTGGCAGACTCAGCACAGACTAATGTAACTGTAACTAGTACAGACAGTTATTTTCACTCCTTCAGTTTACTATAATTGAGTATCCTGCGGATTATTTTGATCGGTCCTGCTCAACTTGTCAAGGTGATAACCTGGGACTTTGTTTCGCCTGAGAAACGATACAGGATCAGAACAAATGGGATAAAAATATCAGCAGCACCACACTTACTTGCCCTTAAAGTCCTCAACTAGACTTTGCATTTGCAGAAGGTCAGACTCGAACTTTTGCTTCTCCTGCTCTAGAGTTCCCAGTTGCCTTTTGAGGTTCTCAATGTAATCCTGGAACATTTTGTCGATGTTGGATTTGTAAGTTCCCTGTTCGTTCAGTAACTTCAGATTGACATCCAGTTGCTTATTTCTCTCTTCCAGCCTACGAACCTGACGGTGTAAAATGAATGTACAGTTAGCTTTGAACTGAACTGGGAGGCAAGTGAGAAGAGCCATTCCCAGAGTCACACCAGGTCATTGGGCAAAGACACAAAACACTCGGTTACAAACACGACCGACTGGAGAGAGCTCTTCAAATTACCTTGTCAATGAAATCGGCAAATCTGTTGTTGAGCCCCTCGAGCTGGCCCTTCTCAACCGCCCGGATCTGCTGCAGGCTGGTGTCATTTTTGGGGAGAGGGGTGTTCAGGTCAAGGGCAGTGGATGCCTGGATCATCCCCGAGGACAGACCGCTACTGAAACCGGCGCTGCTGGACCGGCCACCGGCACCGAAACCACCACCGTAACCACCACCGTAACCACCGTAACCACCACCGTAACCACCGTAACCAGCCATGCGGCTACCGGCTGAGCTTGTCCGACTGCGACTTTGGATCATACTTAGTGCGCGGGGTATAACCACATTCGTGCCGCTGGTGCGCGACCCGAAGGACCTCATACTGGAGACGGAGGATCTCCCGCTGCCGCCCCAGTTACCGCTGCCGCTCAAGGACGAGGAAGTGTAGGATTTGGTTTTGAGCATGATGCTGTTGTTTGAGTGAGCGGAGAGTCGGAAATTGATGGACTGGTGGAGGTGAGGGCGGTTTTTGCTGCTTTTATGGGCTGTGTGGATCTGGGCTTGGTCAGGGTGTCAGATAACAGGGATGGGAATGGAGCAGCCGATATAGAGGAGGGGCCACCCGCCCCCCTCTCCCATGGGTTCCAACCTGTCCCTTTGCCGGGCAGCAACACCTGGTTATTGCTTTCACTGCCACAGGCCAACTTGGCGTCAGCACAAATGTGTGGATCTTGGAAGCAGACTCCTGCCTTCAGACCATCAGCTGTGTGTAGAGCTGGTCGGCTCCAAGTGACCATGTGAAGGAACTGTTTGATTGCCCACCAATTCCGGTGGACATCATTATTATAAATGGATTTTACAACACCAAGTTATAGTCCAACGATTTTATTTGAAATCTACAAGCCTTCAGACATTTACCTGAAGGAGGAAGCCTCCGAAAGCTTGTAGATTTCAAATAAAAATCGTTGGACTATAACTTGGTGTTGTAAAATTGTTTACAATTGTCAACCCCAGTCCATCACCGGCATCTCCACATCATTATAAATGGAGATAGTAGATCGGATAGTCCATTAGTGAGGGACATTCCGCGGCTTTAAGTGTGGGTGGTGATCTTTTATTGGTGTATGAATAGCTCGCTTGCTTTCTGTGCGTAAAGAAATTAGTTTATGGATTTGTCGATCTTTAAGTCACTTTTTCCCTGTTGGTAGCTGCATGTTGCGGCACATAAAGGGTTAAATCGTGATGTAGGGATTGTCTGAGCTCCCATCTCGGTCACACCCTGCGGCTGTTTCTGAGACTGTTTGCTTGGGCGGGGTTACAGCTGGCGGACCCGCTGCAGAAGAAAAGTCATTTCACCTCCAACATAATGGTGTTCAAAATCATGAACGGATTGATAGAGTTTTTTTATTCATTCATGGGATGTGGGCGTCGCTGGCAAGTCCAGCATTTATTGGCCATCCCCAATTGCCCTTGAGAAGGTGGTGGTGAGCCGCCTTCTTGAACCGCTGCAGTCCATGTGGTG
This sequence comes from Heptranchias perlo, assembly GCF_035084215.1. Lineage (NCBI taxonomy): Eukaryota > Metazoa > Chordata > Chondrichthyes > Hexanchiformes > Hexanchidae > Heptranchias > Heptranchias perlo. Next base: position 7,493,351 of record NC_090370.1, on the reverse strand, counting down.
AAGGTTCTCCCACAGTGCTGTTGGGAAGGGAGTTCCTGGATTTTGACCCAGCGACGATGGTGGAGGGAGTGAATGTTTAGGGTGGTGGATAGGCTGCCAATCAAGCGGGCTGCTTTGTCCTGGATGGTGTCAAGCTTCTTGAGTGTTGTTGGAGCTGCACTCATCCAGACAAGTGGAGAGTATTCCATCACACTCCTGACTTGTGCCATGTAGATGGTGGAAAGGCTTTGGGGAGTCAGGAGGTGAGATACTCACTGCAGAATACCCAGCCTCTGACCTGCTCTTGTAGCCACAGTATTTATGTGGCTGGTCCAGTTAAGTTTCTGGTCAATGGTGACCCCCAGGGTGTTGATGGTGGGGGGTTTGGCGATGGTAATGCCGTTGAATGTCAAGGGGAGGTGGTTCGACTCTTGTTTGAGATGGTCATTGCCTGCCACTTGTCTGGTGCGAATGTTACTTGCCACTTATGAGCCCAAGCCTGGATGTTGTCCAGGTCATGCTGCATGCAGGCACCGACTGCTTCATTATCTGAGGGGTTGCGAACGGAACTGAACACTGTGCAATCATCAGCGAACATCCCCATTTCTGACCTTATGATGGAGGGAAGGTCATTGATGAAGCAGCTGAAGATGGTTGGGCCGAGGACACTACCCTGAGGAACTCCTGCAGCAACGTCCTGGGGCTCAGATCATTGGCCTCCAACAACCACTACCATCTTCCTTTGTAAATAAGGAGAAACTATTTCCAGTGGCAGAGGGATCGGTGACCAGAGGACACATTTTTAATGTGATCCGCAAAAGAGCCAAGGGCGACACGAGGAAACAATGTTTTATGCAGGAGTTGTAATGATCTGGAATTCACTCCCTGAAACGGTGGTGGAAGCAGATTCAATTGTAACTTTCAAATGGGAATTGGATAAATACTTGAAGGGAAAAATGTACAGGGCTATGGAGAAAGAGCAGGGGAATGGGACTAATTGGATAGCTCTTTCAACCAGCCGGCACAGGCACGATGGGCTGAATGGCCTCCTCCTTTGCTGTACCTACCATTTTACTGTCAAAAGAGGCAAAACCAAGAAACCTTCCCAGTCTGGGATCAAAACAATCTTCGAAAGCTTTTCCAGACCAGTCGGAAATTCAAGTGTAAGAGTTAATCATAAACAGTCTCTGGTCAATCAGGAAAGAATATTGCAACGGGCTTATTTTAGAACAGTCCAAAGTGGGAGAAATGTTTATTAGGCCAGGAAGCATTGACTCATCTGGGAAGAAAGGGTTAAAATACTCCTTGAGCACTGGGGAATAGAGGAGAACCGTCAGGTGTGATTGAAATCGTGGTTCCATTGTTGGTGGGATTTCACTCCTCTGTCACAATTGAATGGTCAGTCTCGTGTGAGAGTTGATGTTTCTGTTCACAACCCGGGCGTCATAATTGGTCCTGAGGTGAGCTTCCGACCCCGTATCCTCTCCATCACAAAGAGCACCTACTTGCACCTCTGTGCTATCACCTGTCTCCGCCCCTGCCTCATCTGCTGCTAAAACCCAATGCTTTCCTGGCCGGCCTCACATCTTCCACTCTCCATAAAGTTGAGCTCATCCAAAACTCTGCTGCCCGTATCATAACTTGTACCAAACCCCGTTCGCCCATCACCCCTGTACCCGCTGACCGACATTGGCTCCCAGTCCCTGAACACCTCGATTTTAAAGCTCTCATCCTCGTATTCAAATCCCTCCATGGCCTCGCCCCTCCTTATCACTGTAAACTCCTCCAGCCCTACAACCCTTTGAGATCTCTGCGCTCCTCCAATTCTGGCCTCTTGTACATCTCCCCACTTCCTTCGCCCCATCATTGGCGGTGATATCTTCAGCTGCCTAGGCCCTAAGCTCTGGAATTCCCACCCTAAACCTCTCTACTTCTCTCTCCTCTTTTAAAACCCTCCTTAAAACCTACCTCTTCACCTGTCCTAATGTCTCCTTCTGTGGCTCGGTGTCAATTTTTATCTGACTGCCCTCCTGTGAAGCGCCTTGGGATGTTTTACCACGTTAAAAGCGCAATATAACTGCAAGTTGTCGTTTGTAGCAGAGTTCCCTCGCCACAATCAGCTGAGGATTAAACTCGCTTTTGCTCTTTCAGGTTCACAGAATAGATAGCAGCAGAGTGTGACAGCAGATTGAACGAATCGACCGCTTGGCCGAACACCAGAGCAATAAAATGCCCAGTCTGCTATGTCCCAAGAGCTCCACCAGCTGGTATAGTGTGGAAGCACACCAGGATCCCTGGTGCGTCCTGTTCACCCAGTGGTAACTTTAAGATTGCTTAAGTGTGGGGAACAGATAGTTCAAATAAGAATGATTTAAAGGGAAAAGAGGATCCATATATACGTGGCCAATTCCGAGGAGGAATATTCCTATTCCATGCAATCTGGTTGTTTGTGATCTTGGGTATTTGGGCCGATGGAATCAAATGCAGCTTGTGGACCAATTTGTTGTGTTAGTGGATTTTTAACGGGTATTTTCATGTTGATTTTTCCTATTTCACTCTCAGTGGTTTTCTTAGTTTATTCTTACAGGAAATTTGAAATGCCCAGACTGATCTGGGATCACATAGTGCATCTCACAAAGGGTGAAAATAGTCCCTGAAAAACTGGTATCACTAAAATCACAAATGTAGGTTTGTTTTTCTCGTTCATGGGATGTGGGTGTCGCTGGCAAGGCCAGCATTTGTTGCCCATCCCTGCCGCTTGTCTGGCCCAAATGTTACTTGCCACTTATCGGCCCAAGCCTGGATGTTGTCCAGGTCTTGCTGCATCCCCATTTCTGACCTAATGATGGAGGGAAGGTCATTGATGAAGCAACTGAAGATGGTTGGGCCTTGGTCACTGCCCTGAGGAACTCCTGCAGCAATGTCCTGAGGCTGAGATGATTGGCCTCCAACAACCACGAAAATCTTCCTTTGTGCTCGGTATGACTCCAGCCACTGGAGAGTTTTCCCCCTGATTCCCTTTTACTTCAATTTTACTCGGGCTCCTTGGTGCCACACTCAGTCAAATGCTGCCTTGATGTCAAGGGCAGTCACTCTCAGCTCACCTCTGTAATTCAGATCTTTTGTCCATGTTTGGACCAAGGCTGTAATGAGGTCTGGAGCTGAGTGGTCCAGGTGGAACCCAAACTGAATATCAGTGAGCAGGTTATTGGTGAATAAGTGCCGCTTGATAGCACTGTTGTCGACACCTTCCATCACTTTGCTGATGATTGAGAGTGGACGGATGGGGCGGTAATTGCCCGGATTGGAATTGTCCTGCTTTTTGTGGATAGGACATACCTGGGCAATTTTCCGCATTGTCGGGTAGATGCCAGTGTTGTAGCTGTACTGGAAGAGTTTGGCTAGAGGCACAGCTAGTTCTGGAACATTGCAGGGGGGCCATTGAGCCCATCTAAATCTACCTTCCGTAGAAGTTTATGACCCTCCAGACCATACAATTGCCTCTTGAACAAGGACAAAGTTTTTGATTCCATTTCCTAACCAAACAGACCATTCCAGTTATTGATTACTCTTTGTGTGATTCCAACATCAGAGATTATGACGTCTTACCCTGCATACAAACATATGAAAATAACATGATGTGGAGATCCGGTGATGGACTGGGGTTGACAAATGTAAGGAATCTTACAACACCAGGTTATAGTCCAACTGTTTTATTTGAAAATCACAAGTTTTCGGAGGCTTCCATGCAATCCCACACTCACCTGACGAAGGAGAAAGCCTCCGAAAGCTTGTGATTTTCAAATAAAACAGTTGGACTATAACCTGGTGTTGTAAGATTCCTTACATATGAAAATAACAGGCTGGAAATGACCAGCTGGTCCATCAAGCCTGTCCCACACTCATAATGGCTGGAGCATCATGACCAGACACTTCCTAAAAACCCTCCCCACACCAACCCCCCCAAGCCCACAACTTCCCACCCCCTCTGCAGGCATGTAATCCTCTGGGAGAGGTGAAAACCCAGGGCTAATAAGGGAAAAACTGCTCTGCAAAATTCTTCTCTGACCCCCTCAGGCAATCTAAACCAAACCAGGAAATTACATGGACCAAGTGTTATCTATCAAGCCATTTACCTTCCATACGATTCGACCTCTGCCCCAGTCAAGAACCTGTCCAGCTTCCCATTGAAAGCAGAGAGTCAGCACACACCACACCAGCCAGCAATGTGTTCCAGAGACTCACTACTCTCTGGGAAAAGAAGAACCGCCTAACATCCAATCTATCAGTCTATTCCCACTTTTATATAGTTTAAATTCCTGTCCCCTGGTCCTCCCCAATCTGTTTAATTGGAATAATCTATTGATAGGGACGCTATCCAGCCTTTAATTATTTTATAGACCTCTATCAGGTCACCTTTAAGCCTACGCTCTTTTCACATAAATTGACCCAGCTCTTTAACCCCAATGAGTGACTATGATTGTTGAAGATAGGAACCATTCTTGTAGCTCTCCTCTGAACCTTTTCCAAGACCATTCATCACCCACCATGTGGGGGGACCAAAACTGGGCACAGTACAAGTGACCTGTATAATGACAGAATGGTGTCCTTTGATTTATACTGAATGGTTCTATTAATAAAACCCAACACCCTGTTAACTTTAGCTACAACTTCTCTACATTGGTCATGAACCTTCAGTGATCTGTGCACAATAACACCTCGATCATTTTATCTCTTTGAGTATTGTTCCCTGTAAATGATAAATGTATTCTGTGTTGGTCATACCAACATGCATGACATGACATTTATCTAAGTTAAATGCCATTTGCCATTGTGTGGCCCATTCCTTATGGATTCCCTGAGTTATACTGTAAGTTAATCTAAACAAATGTTAGTGCTGGGGAATGTAACACTTTCCATTTTGGTTACCCAGTCGATATCAAACATGCCCAGGTCAGTTTTGGAAGCATGGCTTGATACAGAGTAGAGCTCCTTTTCTCTGCCCCAAGAATGTGCCTCAGTCCCTATGGCATTACTGCATCGGTATGATATTTCACACAAGCTATCCTGTGGCCTCACTGAGTGAGGCTGCTTACTTAGTGTTTATTGCTGCAAAGGAATTGGATAAATACTTGAAGGGAAAAAGTTTACAGGGCTATGGGGTAAGAGAAGGGGACTAACTGGATTGTTCTTACAAAGAACTGGCACGGGCTCGATGGGCCGAATGGCCTCCTTCTGTGCTGTAACCATTCTATGATTAGGGACCGTTTTGTACTGTCGGCCTATACTTATTTGGAACAGGGTAGAGACGGCACAAACTCATTTTATGTAGGACACTTACAGCTAGTAGATAAAGGATAGTTTCCTCGATCAGTCTGGACTGGATTTGAAGACAGGCCCCAGGGCCAGTGTTCTAACCTAATGCATCTTACACTAGCCCATAGATATTTGATAGAGGTGTTCAAAATCATGAATGGTTTTGATAGAGCAAATAAGGAGAAACTGTTTCCAGTGGCAGAAGGGTTGGTAACCAGAGGACACAGATTTAAGGTGACTGGCAAAAGAAGCAGAGGCGACATGAGGACATGTTTTTTTACACCGCGAGTTGTTATGATCTGGAATGCACTGCCTGAAAGGGTGGTGGAAGCAGATTCAATAATAACTTTCAAAAGGGACTTGGATAAATACTTGAAGGGGAAAAAATTACAGGGCTGCGGAGAAAGAGCAGAGAAGTGGGACTAATTGGATAGCTCTTTAAAGAGCCGGCACAGGCACAATGGGCTGAATGGCCTCCTTCTGTGCCGTATCATTCTCTGATTCTATGAGGTGGGCTGCTTATTTGATACACAAGCTGGATTGTGACCATTGGGAAAGGAGAATGTTCTGGAAATTCAAAAAAATCTCATGTCCAGTGTTGGTATTCTCAGATGATGGAAAAAGTAGCATCATTGGTGGAGGAGAAGGTGGAGCTCAGATTGCTATTAGACTTTACTGTATCTCGATCCATGCTCTGATTGATTGCAGTAATGGTCTGGTGTGTTTTTTATATGGAATACACAAAATAATCTTTCTACATTTCATAACATTGCATCAACCTTAATGCTAAATATTAAAAAATTCTTAAATTCACTCTGTATGAAACTTGTTCTTTTCACTAACTTAATATTGTGCTTAAGCAAAAAGCAGTCCAGGTTTGTAGATTAGAAGTTTATTCAGTATAACAGGAGTGTCATAAAAGATAAATCCCCAGTACAAAATGATAGAGAATCATGAAACAGACATCAGCACCGAAAACTTTGGTTTATTTCCCATTTTAAAGGGGCCAACAAATAAAGTGTGAGTTTCTTGACCGGTTTTCCCACAAACCCAAACTATAGGCCTTTACTAGGTTTAATTTTCTCTGTGCGATGTTTTTAGTGCACTGGTTAAGCTATTGATGTTAATTTCATGTCGTTTAACTATTTAAAATGAACAGGTTAATGATGGTGTTCCAAATAGCAGACATGAAGTTAATCCAAACCTGTTAACCACTGCATTAAAATCAGCAGGTAGAGGAAATACAGCCTCTGAAAATGTGGGCCAGTAAGAGACATTGCTGGCACGAGTTTATCCCTCATTGATTCAAGATGTACTTGTATATCCACCACTGGTATGCTCCACTGATTTCACAATCAAGGTTTTGCTGACACCTCCGCCACTACTGAAACCAGATTTGCCTCCTGAAACATTAGAGGTTTCCATGCCATGCCCGCTGCTTTGGACATATCCAGTTATTCCACCACTCATTGAACTAAAATCCTGAAAATTACCTGTAAAGGGGGAAAAACACCCTTAAAATCAATTAAAAGTACAAGTACAACAACTTGCAATTATATAGCGCCTTTAATGTAGTAAAACAGCCCAAGGCAAGGAGTGATCATCAAACAAAATTTGACACCGAGCCGCATAAGGAGAAATTAGGACAGGACACCCAAAGTTTGCTCAAAAAGGTAGGTTTTAAGGAGCGTCTTAAAGGAGGTGGAGAGGCGGATAGGTTTAGGGAGGGAATTCCAGAACTTAGGGCCTAGGCAGCTGACCGCGGCCGCCACTGGCGATGGAAATCGGGGATGCGTAAGAGGCCAGAATTGGAGGAGTGCAGCGATCTCAGAGCTTTGACATTCAAATGCCCCCTTTACATTCAATGGCATTACCATCGCCGAAACCCCTACCATCAACATCTTGGAGGTCACCATTGACCAGAAACTTAACTGGACCAGCCACATAAATACTGTGGCTACAAGAGCAGGTCAGAGGCTGGTTATTCTGTGGCAAGTGACTCAGCTCCTGACTCCCCAAAGCCTTTCCCCCATTTACAAGGCACAAGTCAGGAGTGTGATGGAATACTCTCCACTTGCCTGGATGAGTGCAGCTCCAACAACACTCAAGAAGCTCGACGCCATCCAGGACAAAGCAGCCCACTTGATTGGCACCCCATCCACCACCCTAAACATTCACTCCCTTCACCACCGGCGCAACACGGCTGCAGTGTGTACCATCTACAAGATGCACTGCAGCAGCTTGCCAAGGCTTCTTCAACAGTACCTCCCAAACCCGCAACCTCTATCATCGAGAAGGACAAGGGCAGCAGGCGCATGGGAACAACACCACCTGCATGTTCCCCTCCAAGTCACACACCATCCTGACTTGGAAATATATCACTGTTCCTTCATCGTCGCTGGGTCAAAATCCTGGAACTCTCTCCCTCACAGCACTGTGGGAGTACCTTCACCACACGGACTGCAGCGGTTCAAGAAGGCGGCTCACCACCACCTTCTCAAGGGCAATTAGGGATGGGCAATAAATGCTGGCCTTGCCAGCGACGCCCACATCCCATGAATGAATTTTTAAAAATTGTAATGCTGCAGGAGGTTACAGAGATAGGGAGGGCGATGCCATTGATTGATTTGAACACAAGGATGATAAATTTATATTCGAGTTGTTGCCAAACCAGGAGTCAACGTAAGTTATCGAGCACAGGGGTGATGGGTGAACGTGACTTGATGCGAGTTAGGATATGTGCAGCAGAGTATTGGATGAGCTGAAGTTTATTGAGGGTGGAAGGCGGGAGGCCGGCCAAGAGAGCATTGGAATAGTGGAGTCTAGAGATAAAAAAGGCATGAGGTGGAGGAGGGTGTCATCAGTGTACATGTGGAATCTGACGTTGCGTTTTCGGATGATGTCGCTGAGGAGCAGCAGGTAGATAGAAATAGGAGGGGTCCAAGGATAGATCCTTGGGAGACTCCAGAGCTAATGGTGCAGGAAATTCTCTGGCCATGACTGGACGGATAGGAATGGAACCAGGAGAGGGCAGTCCCATTCAGCTAACCAAAGGAGAAGAGGTGTTGGAGGAGGATGGTGTGGTCAACTGTGTCAAAGGCTGAAGACAGGTCAAGAAGGAGGAGGAATTTACCATGATAAATCACGTAGGATGTCATTTGTGACTTTGATTAGGGCCGTTTCAGTACTGTGGCAGGGGCAGAAATCTGATGGAAGAGGTCCAAACATGGAGTTGCGGGAAAGATGGGCACAGATTTTGCAGGCGACAGCACGTTCAAGGACTTTGGTGAGGAAAGGGAGGTTAGAGATGGGGCGGTAGTTTGCAAGGACAGAGGGTCAAGGGTGGGTTTTTTGAGGAGGAGGGTGATGATAGCTGATATGAAATGGAGGGGGACAGTACCAGAGGAGAGGGAACCATTAATAATATCAGCTAGCATGGGGGCCAGGAAGGGAAGTTCAGTTTTATTAGAAGTAATTGCTTCTTGCCCTGACATTAAAAAGCTGTTAATCTCATCATTAAACACAGCGACATTGATAACAATTATGAATTATTAAAATGAGAACAGAAAGTGCTGGAAATACACAGCAGGTCCGTCAGCCTCTGAAGTATTCGGGGGGCACTGCAGACCAATCATCAGAACACAGGCACTGTGCCCAAGGCTCTATACTTGAAATGAGAACCTGCCTTTTCACTTTTCATGCGGTTAACTATGTATTTCCAGAATTTTCCATTTTTGTTTCAGATTTCCAGTTTTCCCCATTTATCCCAACTATGAATTATTAGTTCTCTTACCCTGCCCTTGTATTTGGTGGATGCTGATGGTTTGTATCCCAGAATCTATCCTGTTAATAAGGGAAACACATTCACATTACAACAGGTATTTGCAGTATATTCACAAACATATTATCCTTCAGTTTACCAATCTTCTCCCCCTCCCAGCAACATTGACCTCTGCCGGGCACAGTCACCCTCCAGCCCCTCACCCAAAGTGTCCATTCCTCATGTGTCAGCACACTCAGCAAGTGCCAGCAGACTATTTGACCATGGGGAAGGAACAAAAATACCTTCCCGCAGAACTCACTGCATAGCAATCAGGAACAGGATTCTTGGCTGCTTTTACTCTCCCTTGCTCGGGGCACAGAGCACAACTGTACACCCCAACTGCTGCCCTGGTGGACCATCTGGTCAGTTCCACAATGCCTTTACCCACTGAGCCATCAGGAGAGCTTTACTGGTCCAGCTCTATAAAAGGAAGAACTAATCACCGTCCAGGTGTTCATTCTGGGATGACTGTGATGTTAGTGTCTGGTTAGATACTAACCAGCCTTTAAACCAAAGTTAGTGATTGTAGACTACCCTGCCATTCCTTCATCCCATTAATAGAGATCAAATAAAATGCAAGTACAGATTGTAATCTGTCAGTATATGAAACGCTGATCTGTACTCAGTGTGATGGCTGGAATTTGTAACTGCCCCATGTCCTACCTGGACTCCTCTCCCTCCAGTAGTTTCCTGTAGGTGGTAATTTCAATATCCAGAGCCAGCTTGACATTCATCAGCTCCTGGTATTCGCGGACTTGGTTGACCATCTCTTGTTTTGCTTTGGTGATGGCAGCTTCCAGATCAGCAATCCTAATCCTCGCGTCTTTGAGAGACATCTCACCGCGCTCCTCAGCTTCTCCGATTGCAGCCTCCAGTTTGATCCGCTGAGTGGCACAAATATTAATGGTCAGTTTCATCGGCATTTCGAGTATCAGAGCAGCGCTCAAAACGAGTCATCCAGAAAGCAGACGAACCCTCTGCTTCTCTCCCATGTCAATGAAATGGGGACAGCCGTGCGGTGAGGATTGCATGCTGATTGGGATTGGATTCACATCACAATGTTTCCTTCGAGAGGTCCAAATGTAATCATTACTGAGAGACCAAGTGTGACAGAAATATACCAGATTGAGCTGATATTTCAACCGTCTCTTGCCCATTTTGGGAGGGAGGGAGGGTGATGTATTTGTGTGTGTGTTTGTGTGTGTGGAGATGAGGGGTGTGGGGGGCGCAGAGAGAGAGAGGGATTTACAACAGTTATTCAATTGGTACCAATATCCTGTTTGCTTTCAGTTCTTTACCTACCTGCTGCTTAAGATTGTCGATATCACCATTGAGAATACGGATTTTGTTGGTCAGCTCAGTAATCTGTGCTTTCAGCCCGCGGAGGTCATCACTACATTGTCCAGATGACAAGGACAGTTCCTGCATCTGCAATGAAACATTGGCAACTGGTCAGTGAAAGGTTTCTCAATTCACCACCGGGTGCGGACCTATCAATACACGTGTTACATGGGGATCGGGGTTTGAAACAGCTCACCTTGGTCGCTTTCCATTGGTCAGCTTCTGCACGGCTGTTTCTTGCAAGTGATTCGTACTGAAGTTTGACTTGAGAAACGATCTCGTCCACATTCAGATTGCGGCTGGTGTCCACTTCCACGCTGACAGCAGTGTTCTGAATCTGTGCCTGCAGCTCACGGATTTCCTAAAGGTCGGTGGGGAAAGAAAGATTGAAACGAGATTGGAAGCATTCGAGCTGGATTGGATCAGTCTGGATTGGATTAAATAGCAAAAGGCCAACTTTTGGATCGTGACACATTTTTACCTCTTCAAAGATTGTTCTGAGGAAGTCGATTTCATCGGTGAGACTTTCCAGTTTAGCTTCCAGCTCTACCTTGTTCATGTAGGAGTCATCGACATCCTAAAGAGGAGAGGGACACAGTACTTTGAAAAGCTCTGCCAAGGGATCCGTTTGCAATGGCCCTGCAGACAGATATACAATAATGCTCACCTTCTTCACCAGGACAAACTCATTTTCCATTTCTGTGCGCTTGTTAATTTCATCTTCGTATCTGGAATCAAACAGATTATTTTACTGGTAATTCCATGGAGATAAATCTTTCTGCCCCGATTCCATGGTAAACCGATTCAGGGTTGTTGATCTGAACCCCTTACACTGAGTAAATACTGTCCATGCTCCCCGTCACCGAGCCACGATTTCCTCACTCCTGAAATATCAACTATTCATCCACGGATGCACTATTCTTCATACATTTCCCTCCACAAAATACACACCGTCCCAAATATGTTCAACCTTTGCTCTTAGAAGCAGAAGTCCTGCTGGTGCTTAAAAGGAATGGATTGCTCAGACTAGACCCCCAGTTTACCAAACCCACCAACCCCTCCGTTACCAAAATCAACTCATCTATGTCACTGACCTCAGCAAAGCTCTGGGAGACTCCGCCCTTACCACAGCTCACAGTCAACAGGCAACACCCGAGACCTCCACACTCAGGTACTTCTCCGCCCCATCGTGTACTCCCCAGATCTCCACACTCAGGTACTTCTCCGCCCCATCGTGTACTCCCCAGATCACCACACTCAGGTACTTCTCCGCCCCATCGTGTACTCCCCAGATCTCCACACTCAGGTACTTCTCCGCCCCATCGCACACTCAGGCACTTTCCTGCCCCATCGTGTACTCCCCAGATCTCCACACTCAGGTACTTCTCCGCCCCATCGCACACTCAGGCACTTTCCTGCCCCATTGTATACTCCCCAGAGCACCACACTCAGGTACTTTCCTGCCCCATCGTGTACTCCCCAGATCTCCACACTCAGGTACTTCTCCGCCCCATCGCACAGTCAGGTACTTGTCTGCTCCATTGTATACTCCCCAGAGCACCACACTCAGGTACTTTCCTGCCCCATCGTGTACTCCCCAGATCTCCACACTCAGGTACTTCTCCGCCCCATCGCACAGTCAGGTACTTTCCTGCTCCATTGTATACTCCCCAGATCACCACACTCAGGTACTTGTCTGCCCCATTGTATACTCCCCAGAGCACCACACTCAGGTACTTTCCTGCCCCATCGTGTACTCCCCAGATCTCCACACTCAGGTACTTCTCCGCCCCATCGCACAGTCAGGTACTTGTCTGCCCCATTGTATACTCCCCAGAGCACCACACTCAGGTACTTTCCTGCCCCATCGTGTACTCCCCAGACCTCCAGTAACACTGGCAGACTCAGCACAGACTAATGTAACTGTAACTAGTACAGACAGTTATTTTCACTCCTTCAGTTTACTATAATTGAGTATCCTGCGGATTATTTTGATCGGTCCTGCTCAACTTGTCAAGGTGTGAACCTGGGACTTTGTTTAGCGTGAGAAACGATACAGGATCAGAACAAATGGGATAAAAATATCACCAGCACCACACTTACTTGCCCTTAAAGTCCTCAACTAGACTTTGCATTTGCAGAAGGTCAGACTCGAACTTTTGCTTCTCCTGCTCTAGAGTTCCCAGTTGCCTTTTGAGGTTCTCAATGTAAGCCTGGAACATTTTGTCGATGTTGGATTTGTAAGTTCCCTGTTCGTTCAGTAACTTCAGATTGACATCCAGTTGCTTATTTCTCTCTTCCAGCCTACGAACCTGACGGTGTAAAATGAATGTACAGTTAGCTTTGAACTGAACTGGGAGGCAAGTGAGAAGAGCCATTCCCAGAGTCACACCAGGTCATTGGGCAAAGACACAAAACACTCGGTTACAAACACGACCGACTGGAGAGAGCTCTTCAAATTACCTTGTCAATGAAATCGGCAAATCTGTTGTTGAGCCCCTCGAGCTGGCCCTTCTCAACCGCCCGGATCTGCTGCAGGCTGGTGTCATTTTTGGGGAGAGGGGTGTTCAGGTCAAGGGCAGTGGATGCCTGGATCATCCCCGAGGACAGACCGCTACTGAAACCGGCGCTGCTGGACCGGCCACCGGCACCGAAACCACCACCGTAACCACCACCGTAACCACCGTAACCACCACCGTAACCACCGTAACCAGCCATGCGGCTACCGGCTGAGCTTGTCCGACTGCGACTTTGGATCATACTTAGTGCGCGGGGTATAACCACATTCGTGCCGCTGGTGCGCGACCCGAAGGACCTCATACTGGAGACGGAGGATCTCCCGCTGCCGCCCCAGTTACCGCTGCCGCTCAAGGACGAGGAAGTGTAGGATTTGGTTTTGAGCATGATGCTGTTGTTTGAGTGAGCGGAGAGTCGGAAACTGATGGACTGGTGGAGGTGAGGGCGGTTTTTGCTGCTTTTATGGGCTGTGTGGATCTGGGCTTGGTCAGGGTGTCAGATAACAGGGATGGGAATGGAGCAGCCGATATAGAGGAGGGGCCACCCGCCCCCTCTCCCATGGGTTCCAACCTGTCCCTTTGCCGGGCAGCAACACCTGGTTATTGCTTTCACTGCCACAGGCCAACTTGGCGTCAGCAAAAATGTGTGGATCTTGGAAGCAGACTCCTGCCTTCAGACCATCAGCTGTGTGTAGAGCTGGTCGGCTCCAAGTGACCATGTGAAGGAGCTGTTTGATAGCCCATCAATTCCGGTGGACATCATTATTATAAATGGATTTTACAACACCAAGTTATAGTCCAACGATTTTATTTGAAATCTACAAGCCTTCAGACATTTACCTGAAGGAGGAAGCCTCCGAAAGCTTGTAGATTTCAAATAAAAATCGTTGGACTATAACTTGGTGTTGTAAAATTGTTTACAATTGTCAACCCCAGTCCATCACCGGCATCTCCACATCATTATAAATGGAGATAGTAGATCGGATAGTCCATTAGTGAGGGACATTCCGCGGCTTTAAGTGTGGGTGGTGATCTTTTATTGGTGTATGAATAGCTCGCTTGCTTTCTGTGCGTAAAGAAATTAGTTTATGGATTTGTCGATCTTTAAGTCACTTTTTCCCTGTTGGTAGCTGCATGTTGCGGCACATAAAGGGTTAAATCGTGATGTAGGGATTGTCTGAGCTCCCATCTCGGTCACACCCTGCGGCTGTTTCTGAGACTGTTTGCTTGGGCGGGGTTACAGCTGGCGGACCCGCAACAGCAGAAAAGTCATTTCACCTCCAACATAATGGTGTTCAAAATCATGAACGGATTGATAGAGTTTTTTTATTCATTCATGGGATGTGGGCGTCGCTGGCAAGTCCAGCATTTATTGGCCATCCCCAATTGCCCTTGAGAAGGTGGTGGTGAGCCGCCTTCTTGAACCGCTGCAGTCCATGTGGTGAAGGTTCTCCCACAGTGCTGTTGGGAAGGGAGTTCCTGGATTTTGACCCAGCGACGATGGTGGAGGGAGTGAATGTTTAGGGTGGTGGATAGGCTGCCAATCAAGCGGGCTGCTTTGTCCTGGATGGTGTCAAGCTTCTTGAGTGTTGTTGGAGCTGCACTCATCCAGACAAGTGGAGAGTATTCCATCACACTCCTGACTTGTGCCATGTAGATGGTGGAAAGGCTTTGGGGAGTCAGGAGGTGAGATACTCGCTGCAGAATACCCAGCCTCTGACCTGCTCTTGTAGCCACAGTATTTATGTGACTGGTCCAGTTAAGTTTCTGGTCAATGGTGACCCCCAGGATGTTGATGGTGCGGGGTTTGGCGATGGTAATGCCGTTGAATGTCAAGGGGAGGTGGTTCGACTCTTGTTTGAGATGGTCATTGCCTGCCACTTGTCTGGTGCGAATGTTACTTGCCACTTATGAGCCCAAGCCTGGATGTTGTCCAGGTCATGCTGCATGCAGGCACCGACTGCTTCATTATCTGAGGGGTTGCGAACGGAACTGAACACTGTGCAATCATCAGCGAACATCCCCATTTCTGACCTTATGATGGAGGGAAGGTCATTGATGAAGCAGCTGAAGATGGTTGGGCCGAGGACACTACCCTGAGGAACTCCTGCAGCAACGTCCTGGGGCTCAGATCATTGGCCTCCAACAACCACTACCATCTTCCTTTGTAAATAAGGAGAAACTATTTCCAGTGGCAGAGGGATCGGTGACCAGAGGACACATTTTTAATGTGATCCGCAAAAGAGCCAAGGGCGACACGAGGAAACAATGTTTTATGCAGGAGTTGTAATGATCTGGAATTCACTCCCTGAAACGGTGGTGGAAGCAGATTCAATTGTAACTTTCAAATGGGAATTGGATAAATACTTGAAGGGAAAAATGTACAGGGCTATGGAGAAAGAGCAGGGGAATGGGACTAATTGGATAGCTCTTTCAACCAGCCGGCACAGGCACGATGGGCTGAATGGCCTCCTCCTTTGCTGTACCTACCATTTTACTGTCAAAAGAGGCAAAACCAAGAAACCTTCCCAGTCTGGGATCAAAACAATCTTCGAAAGCTTTTCCAGACCAGTCGGAAATTCAAGTGTAAGAGTTAATCATAAACAGTCTCTGGTCAATCAGGAAAGAATATTGCAACGGGCTTATTTTAGAACAGTCCAAAGTGGGAGAAATGTTTATTAGGCCAGGAAGCATTGACTCATCTGGGAAGAAAGGGTTAAAATACTCCTTGAGCACTGGGGAATAGAGGAGAACCGTCAGGTGTGATTGAAATCGTGGTTCCATTGTTGGTGGGATTTCACTCCTCTGTCACAATTGAATGGTCAGTCTCGTGTGAGAGTTGATGTTTCTGTTCACAACCCGGGCGTCATAATTGGTCCTGAGGTGAGCTTCCGACCCCGTATCCTCTCCATCACAAAGAGCACCTACTTGCACCTGTCTCCGCCCCTGCCTCATCTGCTGCTAAAACCCAATGCTTTCCTGGCCGGCCTCACATCCTCCACTCTCCATAAAGTTGAGCTCATCCAAAACTCTGCTGCCCGTATCATAACTTGCACCAAACCCCGTTCGCCCATCACCCCTGTACCCGCTGACCTACATTGGCTCCCAGTCCCTGAACACCTCGATTTTAAAGCTCTCATCCTCGTATTCAAATCCCTCCATGGCCTCGCCCCTCCTTATCACTGTAAACTCCTCCAGCCCTACAACCCTTCGAGATCTCTGCGCTCCTCCAATTCTGGCCTCTTGTACATCTCCCCACTTCCTTCGCCCCATCATTGGCAGTGATATCTTCAGCTGCCTAGGCCCTAAGCTCTGGAATTCCCACCCTAAACCTCTCTACCTCTCTCTCCTATTTTAAAACCCTCCTTAAAACCTACCTCTTCACCTGTCCTAATGTCTCCTTCTGTGGCTCGGTGTCAATTTTTATCTGACTGCCCTCCTGTGAAGCGCCTTGGGATGTTTTACCACGTTAAAAGCGCAATATAACTGCAAGTTGTCGTTTGTAGCAGAGTTCCCTCGCCACAATCAGCTGAGGATTAAACTCGCTTTTGCTCTTTCAGGTTCACAGAATTGATAGCAGCAGAGTGTGACAGCAGATTGAACGAATCGACCGCTTGGCCGAACACCAGAGCAATAAAATGCCCAGTCTGCTATGTCCCAAGAGCTCCACCAGCTGGTATAGTGTGGAAGCACACCAGGATCCCTGGTGCGTCCTGTTCACCCAGTGGTAACTTTAAGATTGCTGAAGTGTGGGGAACAGATAGTTCAAATAAGAATGATTTAAAGGGAAAAGAGGATCCATATATACGTGGCCAATTCCGAGGAGGAATATTCCTATTCCATGCAATCTGGTTGTTTGTGATCTTGGGTATTTGGGCCGATGGAATCAAATGCAGCTTGTGGACCAATTTGTTGTGTTAGTGGATTTTTAACGGGTATTTTCATGTTGATTTTTCCCATTTCACTCTCAGTGGTTTTCTTAGTTTATTCTTACAGGAAATTTGAAATGCCCAGACTGATCTGGGATCACATAGTGCATCTCACAAAGGGTGAAAATAGTCCCTGAAAAACTGGTATCACTAAAATCACAAATGTAGGTTTGTTTTTCTCGTTCATGGGATGTGGGTGTCGCTGGCAAGGCCAGCATTTGTTGCCCATCCCTGCCGCTTGTCTGGCCCAAATGTTACTTGCCACTTATCGGCCCAAGCCTGGATGTTGTCCAGGTCTTGCTGCATCCCCATTTCTGACCTAATGATGGAGGGAAGGTAATTGATGAAGCAACTGAAGATGGTTGGGCCTAGGTCACTGCCCTGAGGAACTCCTGCAGCAATGTCCTGAGGCTGAGATGATTGGCCTCCAACAACCACTAATATCTTCCTTTGTGCTCGGTATGACTCCAGCCACTGGAGAGTTTTCCCCCTGATTCCCTTTTACTTCAATTTTACTCGGGCTCCTTGGTGCCACACTCAGTCAAATGCTGCCTTGATGTCAAGGGCAGTCACTCTCAGCTCACCTCTGTAATTCAGATCTTTTGTCCATGTTTGGACCAAGGCTGTAATGAGGTCTGGAGCTGAGTGGTCCAGGTGGAACCCAAACTGAACATCAGTGAGCAGGTTATTGGTGAATAAGTGCCGCTTGATAGCACTGTTGTCGACACCTTCCATCACTTTGCTGATGATTGAGAGTGGACGGATGGGGCGGTAATTGGCCGGATTGGAATTGTCCTGCTTTTTGTGGATAGGACATACCTGGGCAATTTTCCGCATTGTCGGGTAGATGCCAGTGTTGTAGCTGTACTGGAAGAGTTTGGCTAGAGGCACAGCTAGTTCTGGAACATTGCAGGGGGGCCATTGAGCCCATCTAAATCTACCTTCCGTAGAAGTTTATGACCCTCCAGACCATACAATTGCCTCTTGAACAAGGACAAAGTTTTTGATTCCATTTCCTAACCAAAAAGACCATTCCAGTTATTGATTACTCTTTGTGTGATTCCAACATCAGAGATTAAGACGTCTTACCCTGCATACAAACATATGAAAATAACATGATGTGGAGATGCCGGTGATGGACTGGGGTTGACAAATGTAAGGAATCTTACAACACCAGGTTATAGTCCAACTGTTTTATTTGAAAATCACAAGCTTTCGGAGGCTTCCATGCAATCCCACACTCACCTGACGAAGGAGAAAGCCTCCGAAAGCTTGTGATTTTCAAATAAAACAGTTGGACTATAACCTGGTGTTGTAAGATTCCTTACATTTGAAAATAACAGGCAGGAAATGACCAGCTGGTCCATCAAGCCTGTCCCACACTCATGATGGCTGGAGCATCATGACCAGACACTTCCTAAAAACCCTCCCCACACCAACCCCCCCAAGCCCACAACTTCCCACCCCCTCTGCAGGCATGTAATCCTCTGGGAGAGGTGAAAACCCAGGGCTAATAAGGGAAAAACTGCTCTGCAAAATTCTTCTCTGACCCCCTCAGGCAATCTAAACCAAACCAGGAAATTACATGGACCAAGTGTTATCTATCAAGCCATTTACCTTCCATACGATTCGACCTCTGCCCCAGTCAAGAACCTGTCCAGCTTCCCATTGAAAGCAGAGAGTCAGCACACACCACACCAGCCAGCAATGTGTTCCAGAGACTCACTACTCTCTGGGAAAAGAAGAACCGCCTAACATCCAATCTATCAGTCTATTCCCACTCTTATATAGTTTAAATTCCTGTCCCCTGGTCCTCCCCAATCTGTTTAATTGGAATAATCTATTGATAGGGACGCTATCCAGCCTTTAATTATTTTATAGACCTCTATCAGGTCACCTTTAAGCCTACGCTCTTTTCACATAAATTGACCCAGCTCTTTAACCCCAATGAGTGACTATGATTGTTGAAGATAGGAACCATTCTTGTAGCTCTCCTCTGAACCTTTTCCAAGACCATTCATCACCCACCATGTGGGGGGACCAAAACTGGGCACAGTACAAGTGACCTGTATAATGACAGAATGGTGTCCTTTGATTTATACTGAATGGTTCTATTAATAAAACCCAACACCCTGTTAACTTTAGCTACAACTTCTCTACATTGGTCATGAACCTTCAGTGATCTGTGCACAATAACACCTCGATCATTTTATCTCTTTCAGTGTTGTTCCCTGTAAATGATAAATGTATTCTGTGTTGGTCATACCAACATGCATGACATGACATTTATCTAAGTTAAATGCCATTTGCCATTGTGTGGCCCATTCCTTATGGATTCCCTGAGTTATACTGTAAGTTAATCTAAACAAATGTTAGTGCTGGGGAATGTAACACTTTCCATTTTGGTTACCCAGTCGATATCAAACATGCCCAGGTCAGTTTTGGAAGCATGGCTTGATACAGAGTAGAGCTCCTTTTCTCTGCCCCAAGAATGTGCCTCAGTCCCTATGGCATTACTGCATCGGTATGATATTTCACACAAGCTATCCTGTGGCCTCACTGAGTGAGGCTGCTTACTTAGTGTTTATTGCTGCAAAGGAATTGGATAAATACTTGAAGGGAAAAAGTTTACAGAGCTATGGGGTAAGAGAAGGAGACTAACTGGATTGTTCTTACAAAGAACTGGCACGGGCTCGATGGGCCGAATGGCCTCCTTCTGTGCTGTAACCATTCTATGATTAGGGACCGTTTTGTACTGTCGGCCTATACTTATTTGGAACAGGGTAGAGACGGCACAAACTCATTTTATGTAGGACACTTACAGCTAGTAGATAAAGGATAGTTTCCTCGATCAGTCTGGACTGGATTTGAAGACAGGCCCCAGGGCCAGTGTTCTAACCTAATGCATCTTACACTAGCCCATAGATATTTGATAGAGGTGTTCAAAATCATGAATGGTTTTGATAGAGCAAATAAGGAGAAACTGTTTCCAGTGGCAGAAGGGTTGGTAACCAGAGGACACAGATTTAAGGTGACTGGCAAAAGAAGCAGAGGCGACATGAGGACATGTTTTTTTACACCGCGAGTTGTTGTGATCTGGAATGCACTGCCTGAAAGGGTGGTGGAAGCAGATTCAATAATAACTTTCAAAAGGGACTTGGATAAATACTTGAAGGGGAAAAAATTACAGGGCTGCGGAGAAAGAGCAGAGAAGTGGGACTAATTGGATAGCTCTTTAAAGAGCCGGCACAGGCACAATGGGCTGAATGGCCTCCTTCTGTGCCGTATCATTCTCTGATTCTATGAGGTGGGCTGCTTATTTGATACACAAGCTGGATTGTGACCATTGGGAAAGGAGAATGTTCTGGAAATTCAAAAAAATCTCATGTCCAGTGTTGGTATTCTCAGATGATGGAAAAAGTAACATCATTGGTGGAGGAGAAGGTGGAGCTCAGATTGCTATTAGACTTTACTGTATCTCGATCCATGCTCTGATTGATTGCAGTAATGGTCTGGTGTGTTTTTTATATGGAATACACAAAATAATCTTTCTACATTTCATAACATTGCATCAACCTTAATGCTAAATATTTAAAAATTCTTAAATTCACTCTGTATGAAACTTGTTCTTTTCACTAACTTAATATTGTGCTTAAGCAAAAAGCAGTCCAGGTTTGTAGATTAGAAGTTTATTCAGTATAACAGGAGTGTCATAAAAGATAAATCCCCAGTACAAAATGATAGAGAATCATGAAACAGACATCAGCACCGAAAACTTTGGTTTATTTCCCATTTTAAAGGGGCCAACAAATAAAGTGTGAGTTTCTTGACCGGTTTTCCCACAAACCCAAACTATAGGCCTTTACTAGGTTTAATTTTCTCTGTGCGATGTTTTTAGTGCACTGGTTAAGCTATTGATGTTAATTTCATGTCGTTTAACTATTTAAAATGAACAGGTTAATGATGGTGTTCCAAATAGCAGACATGAAGTTAATCCAAACCTGTTAACCACTGCATTAAAATCAGCAGGTAGAGGAAATACAGCCTCTGAAAATGTGGGCCAGTAAGAGACATTGCTGGCACGAGTTTATCCCTCATTGATTCAAGATGTACTTGTATATCCACCACTGGTATGCTCCACTGATTTCACAATCAAGGTTTTGCTGACACCTCCGCCACTACTGAAACCAGATTTGCCTCCTGAAACATTAGAGGTTTCCATGCCATGCCCGCTGCTTTGGACATATCCAGTTATTCCACCACTCATTGAACTAAAATCCTGAAAATTACCTGTAAAGGGGGAAAAACACCCTTAAAATCAATTAAAAGTACAAGTACAACAACTTGCAATTATATAGCGCCTTTAATGTAGTAAAACAGCCCAAGGCAAGGAGTGATCATCAAACAAAATTTGACACCGAGCCGCATAAGGAGAAATTAGGACAGGACACCCAAAGTTTGCTCAAAAGGGTAGGTTTTAAGGAGCGTCTTAAAGGAGGTGGAGAGGCGGATAGGTTTAGGGAGGGAATTCCAGAACTTAGGGCCTAGGCAGCTGACCGCGGCCGCCACTGGCGATGGAAATCGGGGATGCGTAAGAGGCCAGAATTGGAGGAGTGCAGCGATCTCAGAGCTTTGACATTCAAATGCCCCCTTTACATTCAATGGCATTACCATCGCCGAAACCCCTACCATCAACATCTTGGAGGTCACCATTGACCAGAAACTTAACTGGACCAGCCACATAAATACTGTGGCTACAAGAGCAGGTCAGAGGCTGGTTATTCTGTGGCAAGTGACTCAGCTCCTGACTCCCCAAAGCCTTTCCCCCATTTACAAGGCACAAGTCAGGAGTGTGATGGAATACTCTCCACTTGCCTGGATGAGTGCAGCTCCAACAACACTCAAGAAGCTCGATGCCATCCAGGACAAAGCAGCCCACTTGATTGGCACCCCATCCACCACCCTAAACATTCACTCCCTTCTCCACCGGCGCAACATGGCTGCAGTGTGTACCATCTACAAGATGCACTGCAGCAGCTTGCCAAGGCTTCTTCAACAGTACCTCCCAAACCCGCAACCTCTATCATCGAGAAGGACAAGGGCAGCAGGCGCATGGGAACAACACCACCTGCATGTTCCCCTCCAAGTCACACACCATCCTGACTTGGAAATATATCACTGTTCCTTCATCGTCGCTGGGTCAAAATCCTGGAACTCTCTCCCTCACAGCACTGTGGGAGTACCTTCACCACACGGACTGCAGCGGTTCAAGAAGGCGGCTCACCACCACCTTCTCAAGGGCAATTAGGGATGGGCAATAAATGCTGGCCTTGCCAGCGACGCCCACATCCCATGAATGAATTTTTAAAAATTGTAATGCTGCAGGAGGTTACAGAGATAGGGAGGGCGATGCCATTGATTGATTTGAACACAAGGATGATAAATTTATATTCGAGTTGTTGCCAAACCAGGAGTCAACGTAAGTTATCGAGCACAGGGGTGATGGGTGAACGTGACTTGATGCGAGTTAGGATATGTGCAGCAGAGTATTGGATGAGCTGAAGTTTATTGAGGGTGGAAGGCGGGAGGCCGGCCAAGAGAGCATTGGAATAGTGGAGTCTAGAGATAAAAAAGGCATGAGGTAGAGGAGGGTGTCATCAGTGTACATGTGGAATCTGACGTTGCGTTTTCGGATGATGTCGCTGAGGAGCAGCAGGTAGATAGAAATAGGAGTGGTCCAAGGATAGATCCTTGGGAGACTCCAGAGCTAATGGTGCAGGAAATTCTCTGGCCATGACTGGACGGATAGGAATGGAACCAGGAGAGGGCAGTCCCATTCAGCTAACCAAAGGAGAAGAGGTGTTGGAGGAGGATGGTGTGGTCAACTGTGTCAAAGGCTGAAGACAGGTCAAGAAGGAGGAGGAATTTACCATGATAAATCACGTAGGATGTCATTTGTGACTTTGATTAGGGCCGTTTCAGTACTGTGGCAGGGGCAGAAATCTGATGGAAGAGGTCCAAACATGGAGTTGCGGGAAAGATGAGCACAGATTTTGCAGGCGACAGCACGTTCAAGGACTTTGGTGAGGAAAGGGAGGTTGGAGATGGGGCGGTAGTTTGCAAGGACAGAGGGTCAAGGGTGGGTTTTTTGAGGAGGAGGGTGATGATAGCTGATATGAAATGCAGGGGGACAGTACCAGAGGAGAGGGAACCATTAATAATATCAGCTAGCATGGGGGCCAGGAAGGGAAGTTCAGTTTTATTAGAAGTAATTGCTTCTTGCCCTGACATTAAAAAGCTGTTAATCTCATCATTAAACACAGCGACATTGATAACAATTATGAATTATTAAAATGAGAACAGAAAGTGCTGGAAATACACAGCAGGTCCGTCAGCCTCTGAAAACAGAACAAAGAGAGGTTGAGGTTCGGGGGGCACTGCAGACCAATCATCAGAACACAGGCACTGTGCCCAAGGCTCTATACTTGAAATGAGAACCTGCCTTTTCACTTTTCATGCGGTTAACTATGTATTTCCAGAATTTTCCATTTTTGTTTCAGATTTCCAGTTTTCCCCATTTATCCCAACTATGAATTATTAGTTCTCTTACCCTGCCCTTGTATTTGCTGGATGCTGATGGTTTGTATCCCAGAATCTATCCTGTTAATAAGGGAAACACATTCACATTACAACAGGTATTTGCAGTATATTCACAAACATATTATCCTCTAGTTTACCAATCTTCTCCCCCTCCCAGCAACATTGACCTCTGCCGGGCACAGTCACCCTCCAGCCCCTCACCCAAAGTGTCCATTCCTCATGTGTCAGCACACTCAGCAAGTGCCAGCAGACTATTTGACCATGGGGAAGGAACAAAAATACCTTCCCGCAGAACTCACTGCATAGCAATCAGGAACAGGATTCTTGGCTGCTTTTACCCTCCCTTGCTCGGGGCACAGAGCACAACTGTACACCCCAACTGCTGCCCTGGTGGACCATCTGGTCAGTTCCACAATGCCTTTACCCACTGAGCCATCAGGAGAGCTTTACTGGTCCAGCTCTATAAAAGGAAGAACTAATCACCGTCCAGGTGTTCATTCTGGGATGACTGTGATGTTAGTGTCTGGTTAGATACTAACCAGCCTTTAAACCAAAGTTAGTGATTGTAGACTACCCTGCCATTCCTTCATCCCATTAATAGAGATCAAATAAAATGCAAGTACAGATTGTAATCTGTCAGTATATGAAACGCTGATCTGTACTCAGTGTGATGGCTGGAATTTGTAACTGCCCCATGTCCTACCTGGACTCCTCTCCCTCCAGTAGTTTCCTGTAGGTGGTAATTTCAATATCCAGAGCCAGCTTGACATTCATCAGCTCCTGGTATTCGCGGACTTGGTTGACCATCTCTTGTTTTGCTTTGGTGATGGCAGCTTCCAGATCAGCAATCCTAATCCTCGCGTCTTTGAGAGACATCTCACCGCGCTCCTCAGCTTCTCCGATTGCAGCCTCCAGTTTGATCCGCTGAGTGGCACAAATATTAATGGTCAGTTTCATCGGCATTTCGAGTATCAGAGCAGCGCTCAAAACGAGTCATCCAGAAAGCAGACGAACCCTCTGCTTCTCTCCCATGTCAATGAAATGGGGACAGCCGTGCGGTGAGGATTGCATGCTGATTGGGATTGGATTCACATCACAATGTTTCCTTCGAGAGGTCCAAATGTAATCATTACTGAGAGACCAAGTGTGACAGAAATATACCAGATTGAGCTGATATTTCAACCGTCTCTTGCCCATTTTGGGAGGGAGGGAGGGTGATGTATTTGTGTGTGTGTTTGTGTGTGTGGAGATGAGGGGGTGTGGGGGGCGCAGAGAGAGAGAGGGATTTACAACAGTTATTCAATTGGTGCCAATATCCTGTTTGCTTTCAGTTCTTTACCTACCTGCTGCTTAAGATTGTCGATATCACCATTGAGAATACGGATTTTGTTGGTCAGCTCAGTAATCTGTGCTTTCAGCCCGCGGAGGTCATCACTACATTGTCCAGATGACAAGGACAGTTCCTGCATCTGCAATGAAACATTGGCAACTGGTCAGTGAAAGGTTTCTCAATTCACCACCGGGTGCGGACCTATCAATACACGTGTTACATGGGGATCGGGGTTTGAAACAGCTCACCTTGGTCGCTTTCCATTGGTCAGCTTCTGCACGGCTGTTTCTTGCAAGTGATTCGTACTGAAGTTTGACTTGAGAAACGATCTCGTCCACATTCAGATTGCGGCTGGTGTCCACTTCCACGCTGACAGCAGTGTTCTGAATCTGTGCCTGCAGCTCACGGATTTCCTAAAGGTCGGTGGGGAAAGAAAGATTGAAACGAGATTGGAAGCATTCGAGCTGGATTGGATCAGTCTGGATTGGATTAAATAGCAAAAGGCCAACTTTTGGATCGTGACACATTTTTACCTCTTCAAAGATTGTTCTGAGGAAGTCGATTTCATCGGTGAGACTTTCCAGTTTAGCTTCCAGCTCTACCTTGTTCATGTAGGAGTCATCGACATCCTAAAGAGGAGAGGGACACAGTACTTTGAAAAGCTCTGCCAAGGGATCCGTTTGCAATGGCCCTGCAGACAGATATACAATAATGCTCACCTTCTTCACCAGGACAAACTCATTTTCCATTTCTGTGCGCTTGTTAATTTCATCTTCGTATCTGGAATCAAACAGATTATTTTACTGGTAATTCCATGGAGATAAATCTTTCTGCCCCGATTCCATGGTAAACCGATTCAGGGTTGTTGATCTGAACCCCTTACACTGAGTAAATACTGTCCATGCTCCCCGTCACCGAGCCACGATTTCCTCACTCCTGAAATATCAACTATTCATCCACGGATGCACTATTCTTCATACATTTCCCTCCACAAAATACACACCGTCCCAAATATGTTCAACCTTTGCTCTTAGAAGCAGAAGTCCTGCTGGTGCTTAAAAGGAATGGATTGCTCAGACCAGACCCCCAGTTTACCAAACCCACCAACCCCTCCGTTACCAAAATCAACTCATCGATGTCACTGACCTCAGCAAAGCTCTGGGAGACTCCGCCCTTACCACAGCTCACAGTCAACAGGCAACACCCGAGACCTCCACACTCAGGTACTTCTCCGCCCCATCGTGTGCTCCCCAGATCACCACACTCAGGTACTTCTCCGCCCCATCGTGTACTCCCCAGATCACCACACTCAGGTACTTCTCCGCCCCATCGTGTACTCCCCAGATCACCACACTCAGGTACTTCTCCGCCCCATCGTGTACTCCCCAGATCACCACACTCAGGTACTTCTCCGCCCCATCGTGTACTCCCCAGATCACCACACTCAGGTACTTCTCCGCCCCATCGTGTACTCCCCAGATCACCACACTCAGGTACTTCTCCGCCCCATCGTGTACTCCCCAGATCACCACACTCAGGTACTTCTCCGCCCCATCGTGTACTCCCCAGATCTCCACACTCAGGTACTTCTCCGCCCCATCGCACAGTCAGGTACTTGTCTGCTCCATTGTATACTCCCCAGAGCACCATACTCAGGTACTTTCCTGCCCCATTGTATACTCCCCAGATCTCCACACTCAGGTACTTCTCCGCCCCATCGCACAGTCAGGTACTTGTCTGCTCCATTGTATACTCCCCAGATCACCACACTCAGGTACTTCTCCGCCCCATCGTGTACTCCCCAGATCTCCACACTCAGGTACTTCTCCGCCCCATCGCACAGTCAGGTACTTGTCTGCTCCATTGTATACTCCCCAGAGCACCATACTCAGGTACTTTCCTGCCCCATCGTGTACTCCCCAGACCTCCAGTAACACTGGCAGACTCAGCACAGACTAATGTAACTGTAACTAGTACAGACAGTTATTTTCACTCCTTCAGTTTACTATAATTGAGTATCCTGCGGATTATTTTGATCGGTCCTGCTCAACTTGTCAAGGTGTGAACCTGGAACTTTGTTTCGCGTGAGAAACGATACAGGATCAGAACAAATGGGATAAAAATATCAGCAGCACCACACTTACTTGCCCTTAAAGTCCTCAACTAGACTTTGCATTTGCAGAAGGTCAGACTCGAACTTTTGCTTCTCCTGCTCTAGAGTTCCCAGTTGCCTTTTGAGGTTCTCAATGTAATCCTGGAACATTTTGTCGATGTTGGATTTGTAAGTTCCCTGTTCGTTCAGTAACTTCAGATTGACATCCAGTTGCTTATTTCTCTCTTCCAGCCTACGAACCTGACGGTGTAAAATGAATGTACAGTTAGCTTTGAACTGAACTGGGAGGCAAGTGAGAAGAGCCATTCCCAGAGTCACACCAGGTCATTGGGCAAAGACACAAAACACTCGGTTACAAACACGACCGACTGGAGAGAGCTCTTCAAATTACCTTGTCAATGAAATCGGCAAATCTGTTGTTGAGCCCCTCGAGCTGGCCCTTCTCAACCGCCCGGATCTGCTGCAGGCTGGTGTCATTTTTGGGGAGAGGGGTGTTCAGGTCAAGGGCAGTGGATGCCTGGATCATCCCCGAGGACAGACCGCTACTGAAACCGGCGCTGCTGGACCGGCCACCGGCACCGAAACCACCACCGTAACCACCACCGTAACCACCGTAACCACCACCGTAACCACCGTAACCAGCCATGCGGCTACCGGCTGAGCTTGTCCGACTGCGACTTTGGATCATACTTAGTGCGCGGGGTATAACCACATTCGTGCCGCTGGTGCGCGACCCGAAGGACCTCATACTGGAGACGGAGGATCTCCCGCTGCCGCCCCAGTTACCGCTGCCGCTCAAGGACGAGGAAGTGTAGGATTTGGTTTTGAGCATGATGCTGTTGTTTGAGTGAGCGGAGAGTCGGAAACTGATGGACTGGTGGAGGTGAGGGCGGTTTTTGCTGCTTTTATGGGCTGTGTGGATCTGGGCTTGGTCAGGGTGTCAGATAACAGGGATGGGAATGGAGCAGCCGATATAGAGGAGGGGCCACCCGCCCCCCTCTCCCATGGGTTCCAACCTGTCCCTTTGCCGGGCAGCAACACCTGGTTATTGCTTTCACTGCCACAGGCCAACTTGGCGTCAGCAAAAATGTGTGGATCTTGGAAGCAGACTCCTGCCTTCAGACCATCAGCTGTGTGTAGAGCTGGTCGGCTCCAAGTGACCATGTGAAGGAGCTGTTTGATAGCCCACCAATTCCGGTGGACATCATCATTATAAATGGATTTTACAACACCAAGTTATAGTCCAACGATTTTATTTGAAATCTACAAGCCTTCAGACATTTACCTGAAGGAGGAAGCCTCCGAAAGCTTGTAGATTTCAAATAAAAATCGTTGGACTATAACTTGGTGTTGTAAAATTGTTTACAATTGTCAACCCCAGTCCATCACCGGCATCTCCACATCATTATAAATGGAGATAGTAGATCGGATAGTCCATTAGTGAGGGACATTCCGCGGCTTTAAGTGTGGGTGGTGATCTTTTATTGGTGTATGAATAGCTCGCTTGCTTTCTGTGCGTAAAGAAATTAGTTTATGGATTTGTCGATCTTTAAGTCACTTTTTCCCTGTTGGTAGCTGCATGTTGCGGCACATAAAGGGTTAAATCGTGATGTAGGGATTGTCTGAGCTCCCATCTCGGTCACACCCTGCGGCTGTTTCTGAGACTGTTTGCTTGGGCGGGGTTACAGCTGGCGGACCCGCAACAGAAGAAAAGTCATTTCACCTCCAACATAATGGTGTTCAAAATCATGAACGGATTGATAGAGTTTTTTTATTCATTCATGGGATGTGGGCGTCGCTGGCAAGTCCAGCATTTATTGGCCATCCCCAATTGCCCTTGAGAAGGTGGTGGTGAGCCGCCTTCTTGAACCGCTGCAGTCCATGTGGTGAAGGTTCTCCCACAGTGCTGTTGGGAAGGGAGTTCCTGGATTTTGACCCAGCGACGATGGTGGAGGGAGTGAATGTTTAGGGTGGTGGATAGGCTGCCAATCAAGCGGGCTGCTTTGTCCTGGATGGTGTCAAGCTTCTTGAGTGTTGTTGGAGCTGCACTCATCCAGACAAGTGGAGAGTATTCCATCACACTCCTGACGTGTGCCATGTAGATGGTGGAAAGGCTTTGGGGAGTCAGGAGGTGAGATACTCGCTGCAGAATACCCAGCCTCTGACCTGCTCTTGTAGCCACAGTATTTATGTGACTGGTCCAGTTAAGTTTCTGGTCAATGGTGACCCCCAGGATGTTGATGGTGCGGGGTTTGGCGATGGTAATGCCGTTGAATGTCAAGGGGAGGTGGTTCGACTCTTGTTTGAGATGGTCATTGCCTGCCACTTGTCTGGTGCGAATGTTACTTGCCACTTATGAGCCCAAGCCTGGATGTTGTCCAGGTCATGCTGCATGCAGGCACCGACTGCTTCATTATCTGAGGGGTTGCGAACGGAACTGAACACTGTGCAATCATCAGCGAACATCCCCATTTCTGACCTTATGATGGAGGGAAGGTCATTGATGAAGCAGCTGAAGATGGTTGGGCCGAGGACACTACCCTGAGGAACTCCTGCAGCAACGTCCTGGGGCTCAGATCATTGGCCTCCAACAACCACTACCATCTTCCTTTGTAAATAAGGAGAAACTATTTCCAGTGGCAGAGGGATCGGTGACCAGAGGACACATTTTTAATGTGATCTGCAAAAGAGCCAAGGGCAACACGAGGAAACAATGTTTTATGCAGGAGTTGTAATGATCTGGAATTCACTCCCTGAAACGGTGGTGGAAGCAGATTCAATTGTAACTTTCAAATGGGAATTGGATAAATACTTGAAGGGAAAAATGTACAGGGCTATGGAGAAAGAGCAGGGGAATGGGACTAATTGGATAGCTCTTTCAACCAGCCGGCACAGGCACGATGGGCTGAATGGCCTCCTCCTTTGCTGTACCTACCATTTTACTGTCAAAAGAGGCAAAACCAAGAAACCTTCCCAGTCTGGGATCAAAACAATCTTCGAAAGCTTTTCCAGACCAGTCGGAAATTCAAGTGTAAGAGTTAATCATAAACAGTCTCTGGTCAATCAGGAAAGAATATTGCAACGGGCTTATTTTAGAACAGTCCAAAGTGGGAGAAATGTTTATTAGGCCAGGAAGCATTGACTCATCTGGGAAGAAAGGGTTAAAATACTCCTTGAGGAATAGAGGAGAACCGTCAGGTGTGATTGAAATCGTGGTTCCATTGTTGGTGGGATTTCACTCCTCTGTCACAATTGAATGGTCAGTCTCGTGTGAGAGTTGATGTTTCTGTTCACAACCCGGGCGTCATAATTGGTCCTGAGGTGAGCTTCCGACCCCGTATCCTCTCCATCACAAAGAGCACCTACTTGCACCTGTCTCCGCCCCTGCCTCATCTGCTGCTAAAACCCAATGCTTTCCTGGCCGGCCTCACATCCTCCACTCTCCATAAAGTTGAGCTCATCCAAAACTCTGCTGCCCGTATCATAACTTGCACCAAACCCCGTTCGCCCATCACCCCTGTACCCGCTGACCTACATTGGCTCCCAGTCCCTGAACACCTCGATTTTAAAGCTCTCATCCTCGTATTCAAATCCCTCCATGGCCTCGCCCCTCCTTATCACTGTAAACTCCTCCAGCCCTACAACCCTTCGAGATCTCTGCGCTCCTCCAATTCTGGCCTCTTGTACATCTCCCCACTTCCTTCGCCCCATCATTGGCAGTGATATCTTCAGCTGCCTAGGCCCTAAGCTCTGGAATTCCCACCCTAAACCTCTCTACCTCTCTCTCCTATTTTAAAACCCTCCTTAAAACCTACCTCTTCACCTGTCCTAATGTCTCCTTCTGTGGCTCGGTGTCAATTTTTATCTGACTGCCCTCCTGTGAAGCGCCTTGGGATGTTTTACCACGTTAAAAGCGCAATATAACTGCAAGTTGTCGTTTGTAGCAGAGTTCCCTCGCCACAATCAGCTGAGGATTAAACTCGCTTTTGCTCTTTCAGGTTCACAGAATTGATAGCAGCAGAGTGTGACAGCAGATTGAACGAATCGACCGCTTGGCCGAACACCAGAGCAATAAAATGCCCAGTCTGCTATGTCCCAAGAGCTCCACCAGCTGGTATAGTGTGGAAGCACACCAGGATCCCTGGTGCGTCCTGTTCACCCAGTGGTAACTTTAAGATTGCTGAAGTGTGGGGAACAGATAGTTCAAATAAGAATGATTTAAAGGGAAAAGAGGATCCATATATACGTGGCCAATTCCGAGGAGGAATATTCCTATTCCATGCAATCTGGTTGTTTGTGATCTTGGGTATTTGGGCCGATGGAATCAAATGCAGCTTGTGGACCAATTTGTTGTGTTAGTGGATTTTTAACGGGTATTTTCATGTTGATTTTTCCCATTTCACTCTCAGTGGTTTTCTTAGTTTATTCTTACAGGAAATTTGAAATGCCCAGACTGATCTGGGATCACATAGTGCATCTCACAAAGGGTGAAAATAGTCCCTGAAAAACTGGTATCACTAAAATCACAAATGTAGGTTTGTTTTTCTCGTTCATGGGATGTGGGTGTCGCTGGCAAGGCCAGCATTTGTTGCCCATCCCTGCCGCTTGTCTGGCCCAAATGTTACTTGCCACTTATCGGCCCAAGCCTGGATGTTGTCCAGGTCTTGCTGCATCCCCATTTCTGACCTAATGATGGAGGGAAGGTAATTGATGAAGCAACTGAAGATGGTTGGGCCTAGGTCACTGCCCTGAGGAACTCCTGCAGCAATGTCCTGAGGCTGAGATGATTGGCCTCCAACAACCACTAATATCTTCCTTTGTGCTCGGTATGACTCCAGCCACTGGAGAGTTTTCCCCCTGATTCCCTTTTACTTCAATTTTACTCGGGCTCCTTGGTGCCACACTCAGTCAAATGCTGCCTTGATGTCAAGGGCAGTCACTCTCAGCTCACCTCTGTAATTCAGATCTTTTGTCCATGTTTGGACCAAGGCTGTAATGAGGTCTGGAGCTGAGTGGTCCAGGTGGAACCCAAACTGAACATCAGTGAGCAGGTTATTGGTGAATAAGTGCCGCTTGATAGCACTGTTGTCGACACCTTCCATCACTTTGCTGATGATTGAGAGTGGACGGATGGGGCGGTAATTGGCCGGATTGGAATTGTCCTGCTTTTTGTGGATAGGACATACCTGGGCAATTTTCCGCATTGTCGGGTAGATGCCAGTGTTGTAGCTGTACTGGAAGAGTTTGGCTAGAGGCACAGCTAGTTCTGGAACATTGCAGGGGGGCCATTGAGCCCATCTAAATCTACCTTCCGTAGAAGTTTATGACCCTCCAGACCATACAATTGCCTCTTGAACAAGGACAAAGTTTTTGATTCCATTTCCTAACCAAAAAGACCATTCCAGTTATTGATTACTCTTTGTGTGATTCCAACATCAGAGATTAAGACGTCTTACCCTGCATACAAACATATGAAAATAACATGATGTGGAGATGCCGGTGATGGACTGGGGTTGACAAATGTAAGGAATCTTACAACACCAGGTTATAGTCCAACTGTTTTATTTGAAAATCACAAGCTTTCGGAGGCTTCCATGCAATCCCACACTCACCTGACGAAGGAGAAAGCCTCCGAAAGCTTGTGATTTTCAAATAAAACAGTTGGACTATAACCTGGTGTTGTAAGATTCCTTACATTTGAAAATAACAGGCAGGAAATGACCAGCTGGTCCATCAAGCCTGTCCCACACTCATGATGGCTGGAGCATCATGACCAGACACTTCCTAAAAACCCTCCCCACACCAACCCCCCCAAGCCCACAACTTCCCACCCCCTCTGCAGGCATGTAATCCTCTGGGAGAGGTGAAAACCCAGGGCTAATAAGGGAAAAACTGCTCTGCAAAATTCTTCTCTGACCCCCTCAGGCAATCTAAACCAAACCAGGAAATTACATGGACCAAGTGTTATCTATCAAGCCATTTACCTTCCATACGATTCGACCTCTGCCCCAGTCAAGAACCTGTCCAGCTTCCCATTGAAAGCAGAGAGTCAGCACACACCACACCAGCCAGCAATGTGTTCCAGAGACTCACTACTCTCTGGGAAAAGAAGAACCGCCTAACATCCAATCTATCAGTCTATTCCCACTCTTATATAGTTTAAATTCCTGTCCCCTGGTCCTCCCCAATCTGTTTAATTGGAATAATCTATTGATAGGGACGCTATCCAGCCTTTAATTATTTTATAGACCTCTATCAGGTCACCTTTAAGCCTACGCTCTTTTCACATAAATTGACCCAGCTCTTTAACCCCAATGAGTGACTATGATTGTTGAAGATAGGAACCATTCTTGTAGCTCTCCTCTGAACCTTTTCCAAGACCATTCATCACCCACCATGTGGGGGGACCAAAACTGGGCACAGTACAAGTGACCTGTATAATGACAGAATGGTGTCCTTTGATTTATACTGAATGGTTCTATTAATAAAACCCAACACCCTGTTAACTTTAGCTACAACTTCTCTACATTGGTCATGAACCTTCAGTGATCTGTGCACAATAACACCTCGATCATTTTATCTCTTTCAGTGTTGTTCCCTGTAAATGATAAATGTATTCTGTGTTGGTCATACCAACATGCATGACATGACATTTATCTAAGTTAAATGCCATTTGCCATTGTGTGGCCCATTCCTTATGGATTCCCTGAGTTATACTGTAAGTTAATCTAAACAAATGTTAGTGCTGGGGAATGTAACACTTTCCATTTTGGTTACCCAGTCGATATCAAACATGCCCAGGTCAGTTTTGGAAGCATGGCTTGATACAGAGTAGAGCTCCTTTTCTCTGCCCCAAGAATGTGCCTCAGTCCCTATGGCATTACTGCATCGGTATGATATTTCACACAAGCTATCCTGTGGCCTCACTGAGTGAGGCTGCTTACTTAGTGTTTATTGCTGCAAAGGAATTGGATAAATACTTGAAGGGAAAAAGTTTACAGAGCTATGGGGTAAGAGAAGGAGACTAACTGGATTGTTCTTACAAAGAACTGGCACGGGCTCGATGGGCCGAATGGCCTCCTTCTGTGCTGTAACCATTCTATGATTAGGGACCGTTTTGTACTGTCGGCCTATACTTATTTGGAACAGGGTAGAGACGGCACAAACTCATTTTATGTAGGACACTTACAGCTAGTAGATAAAGGATAGTTTCCTCGATCAGTCTGGACTGGATTTGAAGACAGGCCCCAGGGCCAGTGTTCTAACCTAATGCATCTTACACTAGCCCATAGATATTTGATAGAGGTGTTCAAAATCATGAATGGTTTTGATAGAGCAAATAAGGAGAAACTGTTTCCAGTGGCAGAAGGGTTGGTAACCAGAGGACACAGATTTAAGGTGACTGGCAAAAGAAGCAGAGGCGACATGAGGACATGTTTTTTTACACCGCGAGTTGTTGTGATCTGGAATGCACTGCCTGAAAGGGTGGTGGAAGCAGATTCAATAATAACTTTCAAAAGGGACTTGGATAAATACTTGAAGGGGAAAAAATTACAGGGCTGCGGAGAAAGAGCAGAGAAGTGGGACTAATTGGATAGCTCTTTAAAGAGCCGGCACAGGCACAATGGGCTGAATGGCCTCCTTCTGTGCCGTATCATTCTCTGATTCTATGAGGTGGGCTGCTTATTTGATACACAAGCTGGATTGTGACCATTGGGAAAGGAGAATGTTCTGGAAATTCAAAAAAATCTCATGTCCAGTGTTGGTATTCTCAGATGATGGAAAAAGTAACATCATTGGTGGAGGAGAAGGTGGAGCTCAGATTGCTATTAGACTTTACTGTATCTCGATCCATGCTCTGATTGATTGCAGTAATGGTCTGGTGTGTTTTTTATATGGAATACACAAAATAATCTTTCTACATTTCATAACATTGCATCAACCTTAATGCTAAATATTAAAAAATTCTTAAATTCACTCTGTATGAAACTTGTTCTTTTCACTAACTTAATATTGTGCTTAAGCAAAAAGCAGTCCAGGTTTGTAGATTAGAAGTTTATTCAGTATAACAGGAGTGTCATAAAAGATAAATCCCCAGTACAAAATGATAGAGAATCATGAAACAGACATCAGCACCGAAAACTTTGGTTTATTTCCCATTTTAAAGGGGCCAACAAATAAAGTGTGAGTTTCTTGACCGGTTTTCCCACAAACCCAAACTATAGGCCTTTACTAGGTTTAATTTTCTCTGTGCGATGTTTTTAGTGCACTGGTTAAGCTATTGATGTTAATTTCATGTCGTTTAACTATTTAAAATGAACAGGTTAATGATGGTGTTCCAAATAGCAGACATGAAGTTAATCCAAACCTGTTAACCACTGCATTAAAATCAGCAGGTAGAGGAAATACAGCCTCTGAAAATGTGGGCCAGTAAGAGACATTGCTGGCACGAGTTTATCCCTCATTGATTCAAGATGTACTTGTATATCCACCACTGGTATGCTCCACTGATTTCACAATCAAGGTTTTGCTGACACCTCCGCCACTACTGAAACCAGATTTGCCTCCTGAAACATTAGAGGTTTCCATGCCATGCCCGCTGCTTTGGACATATCCAGTTATTCCACCACTCATTGAACTAAAATCCTGAAAATTACCTGTAAAGGGGGAAAAACACCCTTAAAATCAATTAAAAGTACAAGTACAACAACTTGCAATTATATAGCGCCTTTAATGTAGTAAAACAGCCCAAGGCAAGGAGTGATCATCAAACAAAATTTGACACCGAGCCGCATAAGGAGAAATTAGGACAGGACACCCAAAGTTTGCTCAAAAAGGTAGGTTTTAAGGAGCGTCTTAAAGGAGGTGGAGAGGCGGATAGGTTTAGGGAGGGAATTCCAGAACTTAGGGCCTAGGCAGCTGACCGCGGCCGCCACTGGCGATGGAAATCGGGGATGCGTAAGAGGCCAGAATTGGAGGAGTGCAGCGATCTCAGAGCTTTGACATTCAAATGCCCCCTTTACATTCAATGGCAATACCATCGCCGAAACCCCTACCATCAACATCTTGGAGGTCACCATTGACCAGAAACTTAACTGGACCAGCCACATAAATACTGTGGCTACAAGAGCAGGTCAGAGGCTGGTTATTCTGTGGCAAGTGACTCAGCTCCTGATTCCCCAAAGCCTTTCCCCCATTTACAAGGCACAAGTCAGGAGTGTGATGGAATACTCTCCACTTGCCTGGATGAGTGCAGCTCCAACAACACTCAAGAAGCTCGATGCCATCCAGGACAAAGCAGCCCACTTGATTGGCACCCCATCCACCACCCTAAACATTCACTCCCTTCTCCACCGGCGCAACATGGCTGCAGTGTGTACCATCTACAAGATGCACTGCAGCAGCTTGCCAAGGCTTCTTCAACAGTACCTCCCAAACCCGCAACCTCTATCATCGAGAAGGACAAGGGCAGCAGGCGCATGGGAACAACACCACCTGCATGTTCCCCTCCAAGTCACACACCATCCTGACTTGGAAATATATCACTGTTCCTTCATCGTCGCTGGGTCAAAATCCTGGAACTCTCTCCCTCACAGCACTGTGGGAGAACCTTCACCACACGGACTGCAGCGGTTCAAGAAGGCGGCTCACCACCACCTTCTCAAGGGCAATTAGGGATGGGCAATAAATGCTGGCCTTGCCAGCGACGCCCACATCCCATGAATGAATTTTTAAAAATTGTAATGCTGCAGGAGGTTACAGAGATAGGGAGGGCGATGCCATTGATTGATTTGAACACAAGGATGATAAATTTATATTCGAGTTGTTGCCAAACCAGGAGTCAACGTAAGTTATCGAGCACAGGGGTGATGGGTGAACGTGACTTGATGCGAGTTAGGATATGTGCAGCAGAGTATTGGATGAGCTGAAGTTTATTGAGGGTGGAAGGCAGGAGGCCGGCCAAGAGAGCATTGGAATAGTGGAGTCTAGAGATAAAAAAGGCATGAGGTAGAGGAGGGTGTCATCAGTGTACATGTGGAATCTGACGTTGCGTTTTCGGATGATGTCGCTGAGGAGCAGCAGGTAGATAGAAATAGGAGTGGTCCAAGGATAGATCCTTGGGAGACTCCAGAGCTAATGGTGCAGGAAATTCTCTGGCCATGACTGGACGGATAGGAATGGAACCAGGAGAAGGCAGTCCCATTCAGCTAACCAAAGGAGAAGAGGTGTTGGAGGAGGATGGTGTGGTCAACTGTGTCAAAGGCTGAAGACAGGTCAAGAAGGAGGAGGAATTTACCATGATAAATCACGTAGGATGTCATTTGTGACTTTGATTAGGGCCGTTTCAGTACTGTGGCAGGGGCAGAAATCTGATGGAAGAGGTCCAAACATGGAGTTGCGGGAAAGATGAGCACAGATTTTGCAGGCGACAGCACGTTCAAGGACTTTGGTGAGGAAAGGGAGGTTGGAGATGGGGCGGTAGTTTGCAAGGACAGAGGGTCAAGGGTGGGTTTTTTGAGGAGGAGGGTGATGATAGCTGATATGAAATGCAGGGGGACAGTACCAGAGGAGAGGGAACCATTAATAATATCAGCTAGCATGGGGGCCAGGAAGGGAAGTTCAGTTTTATTAGAAGTAATTGCTTCTTGCCCTGACATTAAAAAGCTGTTAATCTCATCATTAAACACAGCGACATTGATAACAATTATGAATTATTAAAATGAGAACAGAAAGTGCTGGAAATACACAGCAGGTCCGTCAGCCTCTGAAAACAGAACAAAGAGAGGTTGAGGTTCGGGGGGGCACTGCAGACCAATCATCAGAACACAGGCACCTGCCCAAGGCTCTATACTTGAAATGAGAACCTGCCTTTTCACTTTTCATGCGGTTAACTATGTATTTCCAGAATTTTCCATTTTTGTTTCAGATTTCCAGTTTTCCCCATTTATCCCAACTTTGAATTATTAGTTCTCTTACCCTGCCCTTGTATTTGCTGGATGCTGATGGTTTGTATCCCAGAATCTATCCTGTTAATAAGGGAAACACATTCACATTACAACAGGTATTTGCAGTATATTCACAGACATATTATCCTTCAGTTTACCAATCTTCTCCCCCTCCCAGCAACATTGACCTCTGCCGGGCACAGTCACCCTCCAGCCCCTCACCCAAAGTGTCCATTCCTCATGTGTCAGCACACTCAGCAAGTGCCAGCAGACTATTTGACCATGGGGAAGGAACAAAAATACCTTCCCGCAGAACTCACTGCATAGCAATCAGGAACAGGATTCTTGGCTGCTTTTACCCTCCCTTGCTCGGGGCACAGAGCACAACTGTACACCCCAACTGCTGCCCTGGTGGACCATCTGGTCAGTTCCACAATGCCTTTACCCACTGAGCCATCAGGAGAGCTTTACTGGTCCAGCTCGAAAAAGGAAGAACTAATCACCGTCCAGGTGTTCATTCTGGGATGACTGTGATGTTAGTGTCTGGTTAGATACTAACCAGCCTTTAAACCAAAGTTAGTGATTGTAGACTACCCTGCCATTCCTTCATCCCATTAATAGAGATCAAATAAAATGCAAGTACAGATTGTAATCTGTCAGTATATGAAACGCTGATCTGTACTCAGTGTGATGGCTGGAATTTGTAACTGCCCCATGTCCTACCTGGACTCCTCTCCCTCCAGTAGTTTCCTGTAGGTGGTAATTTCAATATCCAGAGCCAGCTTGACATTCATCAGCTCCTGGTATTCGCGGACTTGGTTGACCATCTCTTGTTTTGCTTTGGTGATGGCAGCTTCCAGATCAGCAATCCTAATCCTCGCGTCTTTGAGAGACATCTCACCGCGCTCCTCAGCTTCTCCGATTGCAGCCTCCAGTTTGATACGCTGAGTGGCACAAATATTAATGGTCAGTTTCATCGGCATTTCGAGTATCAGAGCAGCGCTCAAAACGAGTCATCCAGAAAGCAGACGAACCCTCTGCTTCTCTCCCATGTCAATGAAATGGGGACAGCCGTGCGGTGAGGATTGCATGCTGATTGGGATTGGATTCACATCACAATGTTTCCTTCGAGAGGTCCAAATGTAATCATTACTGAGAGACCAAGTGTGACAGAAATATACCAGATTGAGCTGATATTTCAACCGTCTCTTGCCCATTTTGGGAGGGAGGGAGGGTGATGTATTTGTGTGTGTGTTTGTGTGTGTGGAGATGAGGGGGTGTGGGGGGCGCAGAGAGAGAGAGGGATTTACAACAGTTATTCAATTGGTACCAATATCCTGTTTGCTTTCAGTTCTTTACCTACCTGCTGCTTAAGATTTTCGATATCACCATTGAGAATACGGATTTTGTTGGTCAGCTCAGTAATCTGTGCTTTCAGCCCGCGGAGGTCATCACTACATTGTCCAGATGACAAGGACAGTTCCTGCATCTGCAATGAAACATTGGCAACTGGTCAGTGAAAGGTTTCTCAATTCACCACCGGGTGCGGACCTATCAATACACGTGTTACATGGGGATCGGGGTTTGAAACAGCTCACCTTGGTCGCTTTCCATTGGTCAGCTTCTGCACGGCTGTTTCTTGCAAGTGATTCGTACTGAAGTTTGACTTGAGAAACGATCTCGTCCACATTCAGATTGCGGCTGGTGTCCACTTCCACGCTGACAGCAGTGTTCTGAATCTGTGCCTGCAGCTCACGGATTTCCTAAAGGTCGGTGGGGAAAGAAAGATTGAAACGAGATTGGAAGCATTCGAGCTGGATTGGATCAGTCTGGATTGGATTAAATAGCAAAAGGCCAACTTTTGGATCGTGACACATTTTTACCTCTTCAAAGATTGTTCTGAGGAAGTCGATTTCATCGGTGAGACTTTCCAGTTTAGCTTCCAGCTCTACCTTGTTCATGTAGGAGTCATCGACATCCTAAAGAGGAGAGGGACACAGTACTTTGAAAAGCTCTGCCAAGGGATCCGTTTGCAATGGCCCTGCAGACAGATATACAATAATGCTCACCTTCTTCACCAGGACAAACTCATTTTCCATTTCTGTGCGCTTGTTAATTTCATCTTCGTATCTGGAATCAAACAGATTATTTTACTGGTAATTCCATGGAGATAAATCTTTCTGCCCCGATTCCATGGTAAACCGATTCAGGGTTGTTGATCTGAACCCCTTACACTGAGTAAATACTGTCCATGCTCCCCGTCACCGAGCCACGATTTCCTCACTCCTGAAATATCAACTATTCATCCACGGATGCACTATTCTTCATACATTTCCCTCCACAAAATACACACCGTCCCAAATATGTTCAACCTTTGCTCTTAGAAGCAGAAGTCCTGCTGGTGCTTAAAAGGAATGGATTGCTCAGACCAGACCCCCAGTTTACCAAACCCACCAACCCCTCCGTTACCAAAATCAACTCATCTATGTCACTGACCTCAGCAAAGCTCTGGGAGACTCCGCCCTTACCACAGCTCACAGTCAACAGGCAACACCCGAGACCTCCACACTCAGGTACTTCTCCGCCCCATCGTGTACTCCCCAGATCACCACACTCAGGTACTTCTCCGCCCCATGGTGTACTCCCCAGATCACCACACTCAGGTACTTCTCCGCCCCATCGTGTACTCCCCAGATCTCCACACTCAGGTACTTCTCCGCCCCATCGCACAGTCAGGTACTTGTCTGCTCCATTGTATACTCCCCAGAGCACCATACTCAGGTACTTTCCTGCCCCATCGTGTACTCCCCAGATCTCCACACTCAGGTACTTCTCCGCCCCATCGCACAGTCAGGTACTTGTCTGCTCCATTGTATACTCCCCAGAGCACCATACTCAGGTACTTTCCTGCCCCATCGTGTACTCCCCAGACCTCCAGTCACACTGGCAGACTCAGCACAGACTAATGTAACTGTAACTAGTACAGACAGTTATTTTCACTCCTTCAGTTTACTATAATTGAGTATCCTGCGGATTATTTTGATCGGTCCTGCTCAACTTGTCAAGGTGTGAACCTGGGACTTTGTTTCGCGTGAGAAACGATACAGGATCAGAACAAATGGGATAAAAATATCACCAGCACCACACTTACTTGCCCTTAAAGTCCTCAACTAGACTTTGCATTTGCAGAAGGTCAGACTCGAACTTTTGCTTCTCCTGCTCTAGAGTTCCCAGTTGCCTTTTGAGGTTCTCAATGTAAGCCTGGAACATTTTGTCGATGTTGGATTTGTAAGTTCCCTGTTCGTTCAGTAACTTCAGATTGACATCCAGTTGCTTATTTCTCTCTTCCAGCCTACGAACCTGACGGTGTAAAATGAATGTACAGTTAGCTTTGAACTGAACTGGGAGGCAAGTGAGAAGAGCCATTCCCAGAGTCACACCAGGTCATTGGGCAAAGACACAAAACACTCGGTTACAAACACGACCGACTGGAGAGAGCTCTTCAAATTACCTTGTCAATGAAATCGGCAAATCTGTTGTTGAGCCCCTCGAGCTGGCCCTTCTCAACCGCCCGGATCTGCTGCAGGCTGGTGTCATTTTTGGGGAGAGGGGTGTTCAGGTCAAGGGCAGTGGATGCCTGGATCATCCCCGAGGACAGACCGCTACTGAAACCGGCGCTGCTGGACCGGCCACCGGCACCGTAACCACCACCGTAACCACCACCGTAACCACCGTAACCACCACCGTAACCACCGTAACCAGCCATGCGGCTACCGGCTGAGCTTGTCCGACTGCGACTTTGGATCATACTTAGTGCGCGGGGTATAACCACATTCGTGCCGCTGGTGCGCGACCCGAAGGACCTCATACTGGAGACGGAGGATCTCCCGCTGCCGCCCCAGTTACCGCTGCCGCTCAAGGACGAGGAAGTGTAGGATTTGGTTTTGAGCATGATGCTGTTGTTTGAGTGAGCGGAGAGTCGGAAACTGATGGACTGGTGGAGGTGAGGGCGGTTTTTGCTGCTTTTATGGGCTGTGTGGATCTGGGCTTGGTCAGGGTGTCAGATAACAGGGATGGGAATGGAGCAGCCGATATAGAGGAGGGGCCACCCGCCCCCCTCTCCCATGGGTTCCAACCTGTCCCTTTGCCGGGCAGCAACACCTGGTTATTGCTTTCACTGCCACAGGCCAACTTGGCGTCAGCAAAAATGTGTGGATCTTGGAAGCAGACTCCTGCCTTCAGACCATCAGCTGTGTGTAGAGCTGGTCGGCTCCAAGTGACCATGTGAAGGAGCTGTTTGATAGCCCACCAATTCCGGTGGACATCATTATTATAAATGGATTTTACAACACCAAGTTATAGTCCAACGATTTTATTTGAAATCTACAAGCCTTCAGACATTTACCTGAAGGAGGAAGCCTCCGAAAGCTTGTAGATTTCAAATAAAAATCGTTGGACTATAACTTGGTGTTGTAAAATTGTTTACAATTGTCAACCCCAGTCCATCACCGGCATCTCCACATCATTATAAATGGAGATAGTAGATCGGATAGTCCATTAGTGAGGGACATTCCGCGGCTTTAAGTGTGGGTGGTGATCTTTTATTGGTGTATGAATAGCTCGCTTGCTTTCTGTGCGTAAAGAAATTAGTTTATGGATTTGTCGATCTTTAAGTCACTTTTTCCCTGTTGGTAGCTGCATGTTGCGGCACATAAAGGGTTAAATCGTGATGTAGGGATTGTCTGAGCTCCCATCTCGGTCACACCCTGCGGCTGTTTCTGAGACTGTTTGCTT
The DNA here is from genome assembly GCF_035084215.1 of Heptranchias perlo. Classification (NCBI taxonomy): domain Eukaryota; kingdom Metazoa; phylum Chordata; class Chondrichthyes; order Hexanchiformes; family Hexanchidae; genus Heptranchias; species Heptranchias perlo. The sequence continues at coordinate 7,450,664 of NC_090370.1, read as the reverse complement.
GGGCGGGGTTACAGCTGGCGGACCCGCAACAGAAGAAAAGTCATTTCACCTCCAACATAATGGTGTTCAAAATCATGAACGGATTGATAGAGTTTTTTTATTCATTCATGGGATGTGGGCGTCGCTGGCAAGTCCAGCATTTATTGGCCATCCCCAATTGCCCTTGAGAAGGTGGTGGTGAGCCGCCTTCTTGAACCGCTGCAGTCCATGTGGTGAAGGTTCTCCCACAGTGCTGTTGGGAAGGGAGTTCCTGGATTTTGACCCAGCGACGATGGTGGAGGGAGTGAATGTTTAGGGTGGTGGATAGGCTGCCAATCAAGCGGGCTGCTTTGTCCTGGATGGTGTCAAGCTTCTTGAGTGTTGTTGGAGCTGCACTCATCCAGACAAGTGGAGAGTATTCCATCACACTCCTGACTTGTGCCATGTAGATGGTGGAAAGGCTTTGGGGAGTCAGGAGGTGAGATACTCGCTGCAGAATACCCAGCCTCTGACCTGCTCTTGTAGCCACAGTATTTATGTGACTGGTCCAGTTAAGTTTCTGGTCAATGGTGACCCCCAGGATGTTGATGGTGGGGGGTTTGGCGATGGTAATGCCGTTGAATGTCAAGGGGAGGTGGTTCGACTCTTGTTTGAGATGGTCATTGCCTGCCACTTGTCTGGTGCGAATGTTACTTGCCACTTATGAGCCCAAGCCTGGATGTTGTCCAGGTCATGCTGCATGCAGGCACCGACTGCTTCATTATCTGAGGGGTTGCGAACGGAACTGAACACTGTGCAATCATCAGCGAACATCCCCATTTCTGACCTTATGATGGAGGGAAGGTCATTGATGAAGCAGCTGAAGATGGTTGGGCCGAGGACACTACCCTGAGGAACTCCTGCAGCAATGTCCTGGGGCTCAGATCATTGGCCTCCAACAACCACTACCATCTTCCTTTGTAAATAAGGAGAAACTATTTCCAGTGGCAGAGGGATCGGTGACCAGAGGACACATTTTTAATGTGTTCCGCAAAAGAGCCAAGGGCAACACGAGGAAACAATGTTTTATGCAGGAGTTGTAATGATCTGGAATTCACTCCCTGAAAGGGTGGTGGAAGCAGATTCAATTGTAACTTTCAAATGGGAATTGGATAAATACTTGAAGGGAAAAATGTACAGGGCTATGGAGAAAGAGCAGGGGAATGGGACTAATTGGATAGCTCTTTCAACCAGCCGGCACAGGCACGATGGGCTGAATGGCCTCCTCCTTTGCTGTACCTACCATTTTACTGTCAAAAGAGGCAAAACCAAGAAACCTTCCCAGTCTGGGATCAAAACAATCTTCGAAAGCTTTTCCAGACCAGTCGGAAATTCAAGTGTAAGAGTTAATCATAAACAGTCTCTGGTCAATCAGGAAAGAATATTGCAACGGGCTTATTTTAGAACAGTCCAAAGTGGGAGAAATGTTTATTAGGCCAGGAAGCATTGACTCATCTGGGAAGAAAGGGTTAAAATACTCCTTGAGCACTGGGGAATAGAGGAGAACCGTCAGGTGTGATTGAAATCGTGGTTCCATTGTTGGTGGGATTTCACTCCTCTGTCACAATTGAATGGTCAGTCTCGTGTGAGAGTTGATGTTTCTGTTCACAACCCGGGCGTCATAATTGGTCCTGAGGTGAGCTTCCGACCCCGTATCCTCTCCATCACAAAGAGCACCTACTTGCACCTCTGTGCTATCACCTGTCTCCGCCCCTGCCTCATCTGCTGCTAAAACCCAATGCTTTCCTGGCCGGCCTCACATCTTCCACTCTCCATAAAGTTGAGCTCATCCAAAACTCTGCTGCCCGTATCATAACTTGCACCAAACCCCGTTCGCCCATCACCCCTGTACCCGCTGACCTACATTGGCTCCCAGTCCCTGAACACCTCGATTTTAAAGCTCTCATCCTCGTATTCAAATCCCTCCATGGCCTCGCCCCTCCTTATCACTGTAAACTCCTCCAGCCCTACAACCCTTCGAGATCTCTGCGCTCCTCCAATTCTGGCCTCTTGTACATCTCCCCACTTCCTTCGCCCCATCATTGGCAGTGATATCTTCAGCTGCCTAGGCCCTAAGCTCTGGAATTCCCACCCTAAACCTCTCTACCTCTCTCTCCTATTTTAAAACCCTCCTTAAAACCTACCTCTTCACCTGTCCTAATGTCTCCTTCTGTGGCTCGGTGTCAATTTTTATCTGACTGCCCTCCTGTGAAGCGCCTTGGGATGTTTTACCACGTTAAAAGCGCAATATAACTGCAAGTTGTCGTTTGTAGCAGAGTTCCCTCGCCACAATCAGCTGAGGATTAAACTCGCTTTTGCTCTTTCAGGTTCACAGAATAGATAGCAGCAGAGTGTGACAGCAGATTGAACGAATCGACCGCTTGGCCGAACACCAGAGCAATAAAATGCCCAGTCTGCTATGTCCCAAGAGCTCCACCAGCTGGTATAGTGTGGAAGCACACCAGGATCCCTGGTGCGTCCTGTTCACCCAGTGGTAACTTTAAGATTGCTGAAGTGTGGGGAACAGATAGTTTAAATAAGAATGATTTAAAGGGAAAAGAGAATCCATATATACGTGGCCAATTCCGAGGAGGAATATTCCTATTCCATGCAATCTGGTTGTTTGTGATCTTGGGTATTTGGGCCGATGGAATCAAATGCAGCTTGTGGACCAATTTGTTGTGTTAGTGGATTTTTAACGGGTATTTTCATGTTGATTTTTCCTATTTCACTCTCAGTGGTTTTCTTAGTTTATTCTTACAGGAAATTTGAAATGCCCAGACTGATCTGGGATCACATAGTGCATCTCACAAAGGGTGAAAATAGTCCCTGAAAAACTGGTATCACTAAAATCACAAATGTAGGTTTGTTTTTCTCGTTCATGGGATGTGGGTGTCGCTGGCAAGGCCAGCATTTGTTGCCCATCCCTGCCGCTTGTCTGGCCCAAATGTTACTTGCCACTTATCGGCCCAAGCCTGGATGTTGTCCAGGTCTTGCTGCATCCCCATTTCTGACCTAATGATGGAGGGAAGGTAATTGATGAAGCAACTGAAGATGGTTGGGCCTAGGTCACTGCCCTGAGGAACTCCTGCAGCAATGTCCTGAGGCTGAGATGATTGGCCTCCAACAACCACTAATATCTTCCTTTGTGCTCGGTATGACTCCAGCCACTGGAGAGTTTTCCCCCTGATTCCCTTTTACTTCAATTTTACTCGGGCTCCTTGGTGCCACACTCAGTCAAATGCTGCCTTGATGTCAAGGGCAGTCACTCTCAGCTCACCTCTGTAATTCAGATCTTTTGTCCATGTTTGGACCAAGGCTGTAATGAGGTCTGGAGCTGAGTGGTCCAGGTGGAACCCAAACTGAATATCAGTGAGCAGGTTATTGGTGAATAAGTGCCGCTTGATAGCACTGTTGTCGACACCTTCCATCACTTTGCTGATGATTGAGAGTGGACGGATGGGGCGGTAATTGGCCGGATTGGAATTGTCCTGCTTTTTGTGGATAGGACATACCTGGGCAATTTTCCGCATTGTCGGGTAGATGCCAGTGTTGTAGCTGTACTGGAACAGTTTGGCTAGAGGCACAGCTAGTTCTGGAACATTGCAGGGGGGCCATTGAGCCCATCTAAATCTACCTTCCATAGAAGTTTATGACCCTCCAGACCATACAATTGCCTCTTGAACAAGGACAAAGTTTTTGATTCCATTTCCGAACCAAAAAGACCATTCCAGTTATTGATTACTCTTTGTGTGATTCCAACATCAGAGATTATGACGTCTTACCCTGCATACAAACATATGAAAATAACATGATGTGGAGATGCCGGTGATGGACTGGGGTTGACAAATGTAAGGAATCTTACAACACCAGGTTATAGTCCAACTGTTTTATTTGAAAATCACAAGCTTTCGGAGGCTTCCATGCAATCCCACACTCACCTGACGAAGGAGAAAGCCTCCGAAAGCTTGTGATTTTCAAATAAAACAGTTGGACTATAACCTGGTGTTGTAAGATTCCTTACATATGAAAATAACAGGCTGGAAATGACCAGCTGGTCCATCAAGCCTGTCCCACACTCATGACGGCTGGAGCATCATGACCAGACACTTCCTAAAAACCCTCCCCACACCAACCCCCCCAAGCCCACAACTTCCCACCCCCTCTGCAGGCATGTAATCTTCTGGGAGAGGTGAAAACCCAGGGCTAATAAGGGAAAAACTGCTCTGCAAAATTCTTCTCTGACCCCCTCAGGCAATCTAAACCAAACCAGGAAATTACATGGACCAAGTGTTATCTATCAAGCCATTTACCTTCCATACGATTCGACCTCTGCCCCAGTCAAGAACCTGTCCAGCTTCCCATTGAAAGCAGAGAGCCAGCAATGTGTTCCAGAGACTCACTACTCTCTGGGAAAAGAAGAACCGCCTAACATCCAATCTATCAGTCTATTCCCACTCTTATATAGTTTAAATTCCTGTCCCCTGGTCCTCCCCAATCTGTTTAATTGGAATAATCTATTGATAGGGACGCTATCCAGCCTTTAATTATTTTATAGACCTCTATCAGGTCACCTTTAAGCCTACGCTCTTTTCACATAAATTGACCCAGCTCTTTAACCCCAATGAGTGACTATGATTGTTGAAGATAGGAACCATTCTTGTAGCTCTCCTCTGAACCTTTTCCAAGACCATTCATCACCCACCATGTGGGGGAACCAAAACTGGGCACAGTACAAGTGACCTGTATAATGACAGAATGGTGTCCTTTGATTTATACTGAATGGTTCTATTAATAAAACCCCAACACCCTGTTAACTTTAGCTACAACTTCTCTACATTGGTCATGAACCTTCAGTGATCTGTGCACAATAACACCTCGATCATTTTATCTCTTTCAGTGTTGTTCCCTGTAAATGATAAATGTATTCTGTGTTGGTCATACCAACATGCATGACATGACATTTATCTAAGTTAAATGCCATTTGCCATTGTGTGGCCCATTCCTTATGGATTCCCTGAGTTATACTGTAAGTTAATCTAAACAAATGTTAGTGCTGGGGAATGTAACACTTTCCATTTTGGTTACCCAGTCGATATCAAACATGCCCAGGTCAGTTTTGGAAGCATGGCTTGATACAGAGTAGAGCTCCTTTTCTCTGCCCCAAGAATGTGCCTCAGTCCCTATGGCATTACTGCATCGGTATGATATTTCACACAAGCTATCCTGTGGCCTCACTGAGTGAGGCTGCTTACTTAGTGTTTATTGCTGCAAAGGAATTGGATAAATACTTGAAGGGAAAAAGTTTACAGGACTATGGGGTAAGAGAAGGGGACTAACTGGATTGTTCTTACAAAGAACTGCCACGGGCTCGATGGGCCGAATGGCCTCCTTCTGTGCTGTAACCATTCTATGATTAGGGACCGTTTTGTACTGTCGGCCTATACTTATTTGGAACAGGGTAGAGACGGCACAAACCCATTTTATGTAGGACACTTACAGCTAGTAGATAAAGGATAGTTTCCTCGATCAGTCTGGACTGGATTTGAAGACAGGCCCCAGGGCCAGTGTTCTAACCTAATGCATCTTACACTAGCCCATAGATATTTGATAGAGGTGTTCAAAATCATGAATGGTTTTGATAGAGCAAATAAGGAGAAACTGTTTCCAGTGGCAGAAGGGTTGGTAACCAGAGGACACAGATTTAAGGTGACTGGCAAAAGAAGCAGAGGCGACATGAGGACATGTTTTTTTACACCGCGAGTTGTTATGATCTGGAATGCACTGCCTGAAAGGGTGGTGGAAGCAGATTCAATAATAACTTTCAAAAGGGACTTGGATAAATACTTGAAGGGGAAAAAATTACAGGGCTGCGGAGAAAGAGCAGAGAAGTGGGACTAATTGGATAGCTCTTTAAAGAGCCGGCACAGGCACAATGGGCTGAATGGCCTCCTTCTGTGCCGTATCATTCTCTGATTCTATGAGGTGGGCTGCTTATTTGATACACAAGCTGGATTGTGACCATTGGGAAAGGAGAATGTTCTGGAAATTCAAAAAAATCTCATGTCCAGTGTTGGTATTCTCAGATGATGGAAAAAGTAACATCATTGGTGGAGGAGAAGGTGGAGCTCAGATTGCTATTAGACTTTACTGTATCTCGATCCATGCTCTGATTGATTGCAGTAATGGTCTGGTGTGTTTTTTATATGGAATACACAAAGTAATCTTTCTACATTTCATAACATTGCATCAACCTTAATGCTAAATATTTAAAAATTCTTAAATTCACTCTGTATGAAACTTGTTCTTTTCACTAACTTAATATTGTGCTTAAGCAAAAAGCAGTCCAGGTTTGTAGATTAGAAGTTTATTCAGTATAACAGGAGTGTCATAAAAGATAAATCCCCAGTACAAAATGATAGAGAATCATGAAACAGACATCAGCACCGAAAACTTTGGTTTATTTCCCATTTTAAAGGGGCCAACAAATAAAGTGTGAGTTTCTTGACCGGTTTTCCCACAAACCCAAACTATAGGCCTTTACTAGGTTTAATTTTCTCTGTGCGATGTTTTTAGTGCACTGGTTAAGCTATTGATGTTAATTTCATGTCGTTTAACTATTTAAAATGAACAGGTTAATGATGGTGTTCCAAATAGCAGACATGAAGTTAATCCAAACCTGTTAACCACTGCATTAAAATCAGCAGGTAGAGGAAATACAGCCTCTGAAAATGTGGGCCAGTAAGAGACATTGCTGGCACGAGTTTATCCCTCATTGATTCAAGATGTACTTGTATATCCACCACTGGTATGCTCCACTGATTTCACAATCAAGGTTTTGCTGACACCTCCGCCACTACTGAAACCAGATTTGCCTCCTGAAACATTAGAGGTTTCCATGCCATGCCCGCTGCTTTGGACATATCCAGTTATTCCACCACTCATTGAACTAAAATCCTGAAAATTACCTGTAAAGGGGGAAAAACACCCTTAAAATCAATTAAAAGTACAAGTACAACAACTTGCAATTATATAGCGCCTTTAATGTAGTAAAACAGCCCAAGGCAAGGAGTGATCATCAAACAAAATTTGACACCGAGCCGCATAAGGAGAAATTAGGACAGGACACCCAAAGTTTGCTCAAAAAGGTAGGTTTTAAGGAGCGTCTTAAAGGAGGTGGAGAGGCGGATAGGTTTAGGGAGGGAATTCCAGAACTTAGGGCCTAGGCAGCTGACCGCGGCCGCCACTGGCGATGGAAATCGGGGATGCGTAAGAGGCCAGAATTGGAGGAGTGCAGCGATCTCAGAGCTTTGACATTCAAATGCCCCCTTTACATTCAATGGCATTACCATCGCCGAAACCCCTACCATCAACATCTTGGAGGTCACCATTGACCAGAAACTTAACTGGACCAGCCACATAAATACTGTGGCTACAAGAGCAGGTCAGAGGCTGGTTATTCTGTGGCAAGTGACTCAGCTCCTGACTCCCCAAAGCCTTTCCCCCATTTACAAGGCACAAGTCAGGAGTGTGATGGAATACTCTCCACTTGCCTGGATGAGTGCAGCTCCAACAACACTCAAGAAGCTCGACGCCATCCAGGACAAAGCAGCTCACTTGATTGGCACCCCATCCACCACCCTAAACATTCACTCCCTTCACCACCGGCGCCACATTGCTGCAGTGTGTACCATCCACAGGATGCACTGCAGCAGCTTGCCAAGGCTTCTTCAACAGTACCTCCCAAACCCGCTACCTCTATCATCTAGAAGGACAAGGGCAGCAGGCGCATGGGAACAACACCACCTGCATGTTCCCCTCCAAGTCACACACCATCCTGACTTGGAAATATATCACTGTTCCTTCACCGTCGCTGGGTCAAAATCCTGGAACTCTCTCCCTCACAGCACTGTTGGAGTACCTTCACCACATGGAGGAGATTGCGGGGGCTCTAACACATATATTCAGAACCTCTCTGGCCACAGGGGATGTGCCAGAGGACTGGAGAACCGCTGATGTAGTACCATTATTCAAGAAGGGGAGTAGGGAAAAACCGGGGAACTACAGGCCAGTGAGCCTAACATCAGTGGTAGGAAAATTATTTGAAAAAATTCTGAAGGACAAAATTAGTCTCCACTTGGAGAAGCAAGGATTAATCAGGGATAGTCAACATGGCTTTGTCAAGGGGAGATCATGTCTGACTAATTTGATTGAATTTTTTGAGGGGGTGACTAGGCGTGTGGATGAAGGTAACGCAGTGGATGTGGTATACATGGATTTCAGTAAGGCCTTCGATGAAGTCCCCCACAGGAGACTGGTCAAGAAGGTACGAGCCCGTGGAATCCAGGGTTCCTTGGCACTTTGGATACAAAACTGGCTTAGTGGCAGAAGGCAGAGGGTGATGGTCGAAGGTTGTTTTTGTGACTGGAAGCCTGTGGCCAGTGGGGTACCACAGGGATCGGTGCTGGGTCCCTTGCTGTTTGTGGTCTACATTAATGACTTGGATATGAATGTAAAAGGTATGATCAGTAAGTTCGCTGATGATACAAAAATTGGTAGGGTGGTAAATAGCGAGGAGGATAGCCTCAGTCTGCAGGACGATATAGATGGGTTGGTCAGATGGGCGGAACAGTGGCAAATGGAATTTAACCCGGAAAAGTGCGAGGTGATACACTTTGGAGGGACTAACAAGGCAAGGGAATACACAATGAATGGGAGGACCCTAGGCAAGACAGAGGGTCAGAGGGATCTTGGTGTGCAAGTTCACAGATCCCTGAAGGCGGCGGAATAAGGTGGTAAAGAAGGCATATGGGATACTTGCCTTTATTAGCCGAGGCATAGAATATAAGAGCAAGGAGGTTATGATGGAGCTGTATAAAACACTGGTTAGGCCACAGCTGGAGTACTGTGTGCAGTTCTGGTCGCCACACTACAGGAAGGATGTGATCGCTTTGGAGAGGGTGCAGAGGAGATTCACCAGGATGTTACCAGGGCTGGAGCGCTTCAGCTATGAAGAGAGACTGGGAAGATTGGGTTTGTTTTCCTTGGAGCAGAGGAGGCTGAGGGGGGACATGATTGAGGTGTACAAAATTATGAGGGGCACAGATAGGATGGATACTAAGGAGCTTTTTCCCTTCGTTGAGGGTTCTATAACAAGGGGACATAGATTCAAGGTAAAAGGCGAGAGGTTTAGAGGGGATTTGAGAAAGAACATTTTCACCCAGAGGGTGGTTGGAGTCTGGAACTCACTGCCTGAAAGGGTTGTGGAGGCAGGAACCCTCACAACATTCAAGAAGCATTTGGATGAGCACTTGAAATGCCATAGCATACAAGGCTACGGACCAAATGCTGGAATATGGGATGAGAGAAGACAGGGCTTGATGGCCGGCGCGGACACGATGGGCCGAAGGGCATCTATCCGTGCTGTATAACTCAATGACTCTATGACTGCAGCAGTTCAAGAAGGCGGCTCACCACCACCTTCTCAAGGGCAATTAGGGATGGGCAATAAATGCTGGCCTTGCCAGCGACGCCCACATCCCATGAATGAATTTTTAAAAATTGTAATGCTGCAGGAGGTTACAGAGATAGGGAGGGCGATGCCATTGATTGATTTGAACACAAGGATGATAAATTTATATTCGAGTTGTTGCCAAACCAGGAGTCAACGTAAGTTATCGAGCACAGGGGTGATGGGTGAACGTGACTTGATGCGAGTTAGGATATGTGCAGCAGAGTATTGGATGAGCTGAAGTTTATTGAGGGTGGAAGGCGGGAGGCCGGCCAAGAGAGCATTGGAATAGTGGAGTCTAGAGATAAAAAAGGCATGAGGTGGAGGAGGGTGTCATCAGTGTACATGTGGAATCTGACGTTGCGTTTTCGGATGATGTCGCTGAGGAGCAGCAGGTAGATAGAAATAGGAGGGGTCCAAGGATAGATCCTTGGGAGACTCCAGAGCTAATGGTGCAGGAAATTCTCTGGCCATGACTGGACGGATAGGAATGGAACCAGGAGAGGGCAGTCCCATTCAGCTAACCAAAGGAGAAGAGGTGTTGGAGGAGGATGGTGTGGTCAACTGTGTCAAAGGCTGAAGACAGGTCAAGAAGGAGGAGGAATTTACCATGATAAATCACGTAGGATGTCATTTGTGACTTTGATTAGGGCCGTTTCAGTACTGTGGCAGGGGCAGAAATCTGATGGAAGAGGTCCAAACATGGAGTTGCGGGAAAGATGGGCACAGATTTTGCAGGCGACAGCACGTTCAAGGACTTTGGTGAGGAAAGGGAGGTTGGAGATGGGGCGGTAGTTTGCAAGGACAGAGGGTCAAGGGTGGGTTTTTTGAGGAGGAGGGTGATGATAGCTGATATGAAATGGAGGGGGACAGTACCAGAGGAGAGGGAACCATTAATAATATCAGCTAGCATGGGGGCCAGGAAGGGAAGTTCAGTTTTATTAGAAGTAATTGCTTCTTGCCCTGACATTAAAAAGCTGTTAATCTCATCATTAAACACAGCGACATTGATAACAATTATGAATTATTAAAATGAGAACAGAAAGTGCTGGAAATACACAGCAGGTCCGTCAGCCTCTGAAGTATTCGGGGGGCACTGCAGACCAATCATCAGAACACAGGCACTGTGCCCAAGGCTCTATACTTGAAATGAGAACCTGCCTTTTCACTTTTCATGCGGTTAACTATGTATTTCCAGAATTTTCCATTTTTGTTTCAGATTTCCAGTTTTCCCCATTTATCCCAACTATGAATTATTAGTTCTCTTACCCTGCCCTTGTATTTGGTGGATGCTGATGGTTTGTATCCCAGAATCTATCCTGTTAATAAGGGAAACACATTCACATTACAACAGGTATTTGCAGTATATTCACAAACATATTATCCTCTAGTTTACCAATCTTCTCCCCCTCCCAGCAACATTGACCTCTGCCGGGCACAGTCACCCTCCAGCCCCTCACCCAAAGTGTCCATTCCTCATGTGTCAGCACACTCAGCAAGTGCCAGCAGACTATTTGACCATGGGGAAGGAACAAAAATACCTTCCCGCAGAACTCACTGCATAGCAATCAGGAACAGGATTCTTGGCTGCTTTTACCCTCCCTTGCTCGGGGCACAGAGCACAACTGTACACCCCAACTGCTGCCCTGGTGGACCATCTGGTCAGTTCCACAATGCCTTTACCCACTGAGCCATCAGGAGAGCTTTACTGGTCCAGCTCTATAAAAGGAAGAACTAATCACCGTCCAGGTGTTCATTCTGGGATGACTGTGATGTTAGTGTCTGGTTAGATACTAACCAGCCTTTAAACCAAAGTTAGTGATTGTAGACTACCCTGCCATTCCTTCATCCCATTAATAGAGATCAAATAAAATGCAAGTACAGATTGTAATCTGTCAGTATATGAAACGCTGATCTGTACTCAGTGTGATGGCTGGAATTTGTAACTGCCCCATGTCCTACCTGGACTCCTCTCCCTCCAGTAGTTTCCTGTAGGTGGTAATTTCAATATCCAGAGCCAGCTTGACATTCATCAGCTCCTGGTATTCGCGGACTTGGTTGACCATCTCTTGTTTTGCTTTGGTGATGGCAGCTTCCAGATCAGCAATCCTAATCCTCGCGTCTTTGAGAGACATCTCACCGCGCTCCTCAGCTTCTCCGATTGCAGCCTCCAGTTTGATCCGCTGAGTGGCACAAATATTAATGGTCAGTTTCATCGGCATTTCGAGTATCAGAGCAGCGCTCAAAACGAGTCATCCAGAAAGCAGACGAACCCTCTGCTTCTCTCCCATGTCAATGAAATGGGGACAGCCGTGCGGTGAGGATTGCATGCTGATTGGGATTGGATTCACATCACAATGTTTCCTTCGAGAGGTCCAAATGTAATCATTACTGAGAGACCAAGTGTGACAGAAATATACCAGATTGAGCTGATATTTCAACCGTCTCTTGCCCATTTTGGGAGGGAGGGAGGGTGATGTATTTGTGTGTGTGTTTGTGTGTGTGGAGATGAGGGGGTGTGGGGGGCGCAGAGAGAGAGAGGGATTTACAACAGTTATTCAATTGGTGCCAATATCCTGTTTGCTTTCAGTTCTTTACCTACCTGCTGCTTAAGATTTTCGATATCACCATTGAGAATACGGATTTTGTTGGTCAGCTCAGTAATCTGTGCTTTCAGCCCGCGGAGGTCATCACTACATTGTCCAGATGACAAGGACAGTTCCTGCATCTGCAATGAAACATTGGCAACTGGTCAGTGAAAGGTTTCTCAATTCACCACCGGGTGCGGACCTATCAATACACGTGTTACATGGGGATCGGGGTTTGAAACAGCTCACCTTGGTCGCTTTCCATTGGTCAGCTTCTGCACGGCTGTTTCTTGCAAGTGATTCGTACTGAAGTTTGACTTGAGAAACGATCTCGTCCACATTCAGATTGCGGCTGGTGTCCACTTCCACGCTGACAGCAGTGTTCTGAATCTGTGCCTGCAGCTCACGGATTTCCTAAAGGTCGGTGGGGAAAGAAAGATTGAAACGAGATTGGAAGCATTCGAGCTGGATTGGATCAGTCTGGATTGGATTAAATAGCAAAAGGCCAACTTTTGGATCGTGACACATTTTTACCTCTTCAAAGATTGTTCTGAGGAAGTCGATTTCATCGGTGAGACTTTCCAGTTTAGCTTCCAGCTCTACCTTGTTCATGTAGGAGTCATCGACATCCTAAAGAGGAGAGGGACACAGTACTTTGAAAAGCTCTGCCAAGGGATCCGTTTGCAATGGCCCTGCAGACAGATATACAATAATGCTCACCTTCTTCACCAGGACAAACTCATTTTCCATTTCTGTGCGCTTGTTAATTTCATCTTCGTATCTGGAATCAAACAGATTATTTTACTGGTAATTCCATGGAGATAAATCTTTCTGCCCCGATTCCATGGTAAACCGATTCAGGGTTGTTGATCTGAACCCCTTACACTGAGTAAATACTGTCCATGCTCCCCGTCACCGAGCCACGATTTCCTCACTCCTGAAATATCAACTATTCATCCACGGATGCACTATTCTTCATACATTTCCCTCCACAAAATACACACCGTCCCAAATATGTTCAACCTTTGCTCTTAGAAGCAGAAGTCCTGCTGGTGCTTAAAAGGAATGGATTGCTCAGACTAGACCCCCAGTTTACCAAACCCACCAACCCCTCCGTTACCAAAATCAACTCATCTATGTCACTGACCTCAGCAAAGCTCTGGGAGACTCCGCCCTTACCACAGCTCACAGTCAACAGGCAACACCCGAGACCTCCACACTCAGGTACTTCTCCGCCCCATCGTGTGCTCCCCAGATCTCCACACTCAGGTACTTCTCCGCCCCATCGTGTACTCCCCAGATCACCACACTCAGGTACTTCTCCGCCCCATCGTGTACTCCCCAGATCTCCACACTCAGGCACTTTCCTGCCCCATTGTATACTCCCCAGAGCACCACACTCAGGTACTTTCCTGCTCCATCGTGTACTCCCCAGATCTCCACACTCAGGTACTTCTCCGCCCCATCGCACAGTCAGGTACTTGTCTGCTCCATTGTATACTCCCCAGAGCACCATACTCAGGTACTTTCCTGCCCCATCGTGTACTCCCCAGACCTCCAGTAACACTGGCAGACTCAGCACAGACTAATGTAACTGTAACTAGTACAGACAGTTATTTTCACTCCTTCAGTTTACTATAATTGAGTATCCTGCGGATTATTTTGATCGGTCCTGCTCAACTTGTCAAGGTGTGAACCTGGGACTTTGTTTAGCGTGAGAAACGATACAGGATCAGAACAAATGGGATAAAAATATCACCAGCACCACACTTACTTGCCCTTAAAGTCCTCAACTAGACTTTGCATTTGCAGAAGGTCAGACTCGAACTTTTGCTTCTCCTGCTCTAGAGTTCCCAGTTGCCTTTTGAGGTTCTCAATGTAAGCCTGGAACATTTTGTCGATGTTGGATTTGTAAGTTCCCTGTTCGTTCAGTAACTTCAGATTGACATCCAGTTGCTTATTTCTCTCTTCCAGCCTACGAACCTGACGGTGTAAAATGAATGTACAGTTAGCTTTGAACTGAACTGGGAGGCAAGTGAGAAGAGCCATTCCCAGAGTCACACCAGGTCATTGGGCAAAGACACAAAACACTCGGTTACAAACACGACCGACTGGAGAGAGCTCTTCAAATTACCTTGTCAATGAAATCGGCAAATCTGTTGTTGAGCCCCTCGAGCTGGCCCTTCTCAACCGCCCGGATCTGCTGCAGGCTGGTGTCATTTTTGGGGAGAGGGGTGTTCAGGTCAAGGGCAGTGGATGCCTGGATCATCCCCGAGGACAGACCGCTACTGAAACCGGCGCTGCTGGACCGGCCACCGGCACCGAAACCACCACCGTAACCACCACCGTAACCACCACCGTAACCACCGTAACCAGCCATGCGGCTACCGGCTGAGCTTGTCCGACTGCGACTTTGGATCATACTTAGTGCGCGGGGTATAACCACATTCGTGCCGCTGGTGCGCGACCCGAAGGACCTCATACTGGAGACGGAGGATCTCCCGCTGCCGCCCCAGTTACCGCTGCCGCTCAAGGACGAGGAAGTGTAGGATTTGGTTTTGAGCATGATGCTGTTGTTTGAGTGAGCGGAGAGTCGGAAACTGATGGACTGGTGGAGGTGAGGGCGGTTTTTGCTGCTTTTATGGGCTGTGTGGATCTGGGCTTGGTCAGGGTGTCAGATAACAGGGATGGGAATGGAGCAGCCGATATAGAGGAGGGGCCACCCGCCCCCCTCTCCCATGGGTTCCAACCTGTCCCTTTGCCGGGCAGCAACACCTGGTTATTGCTTTCACTGCCACAGGCCAACTTGGCGTCAGCAAAAATGTGTGGATCTTGGAAGCAGACTCCTGCCTTCAGACCATCAGCTGTGTGTAGAGCTGGTCGGCTCCAAGTGACCATGTGAAGGAGCTGTTTGATAGCCCACCAATTCCGGTGGACATCATCATTATAAATGGAGATAGTAGATCGGATCGTCCATTAGTGAGGGACATTCCGCGGCTTTAAGTGTGGGTGGTGATCTTTTATTGGTGTATGAATAGCTCGCTTGCTTTCTGTGCGTAAAGAAATTAGTTTATGGATTTGTCGATCTTTAAATCACTTTTTCCCTGTTGGTAGCTGCATGTTGCGGCACATAAAGGGTTAAATCGTGATGGAGGGATTGTCTGAGCTCCCATCTCGGTCACACCCTGCGGCTGTTTCTGAGACTGTTTGCTTGGGCGGGGTTACAGCTGGCGGACCCGCTACAGAAGAAATATTATTTCTTGCAGAATAGCTCCCAAGCCAAGTGTATTTGGAGAATTCAGTGCAGAACAACACGGGGAGACTGTGGGTAAAGTGTGTGGAGCTGCTTCATCGCTCTCCAATGGGACATCTCAACCGTGTGCACCTTACTGTGTTCAAAGCAAAATACCGCGGATGCTGGAAATCTGAAATAAAAACAGACAATGCTGGAAATACTCAGCAAGTGAGGCATCGGTGGAGAAAGAAAGATTTAATGTTTCAGGTCAATGACCTTTCATGCAGACCTATATTTTTGTTTCGCTCAGTTTTTATGTGTGATTGACACAATCTTGCTAAAATTGAATCACCAAATCCAATTAAATGGAATGATTGACCACAAAATATAAATTAGTACAGAATTTTTAAACAGCGTGCATCATTCTTCCTGCTTTTAATTTTTTTTTTGCCTGGGATGTCTGATGGAAATTGGCAGTGTAATTAACAAGGTTGCCATTACAATTCTGAGAGAGGATTGTACCTTAATTCCGAAATTCTACAAATTCTATGAAATAATTGAGAACACTTAGTTACTTCGATTTATGGGAATTATTGTTTCACACCTCTCCTGTATATAGTATAATTTTTTAGATGCGAGATGGCAATTAGTGGTAATCTACTATTTGCACGATGTCCATTGTTCCATTTGAAAATTTTAAATCTGTGATTTAGATTAGCATAAATTCACCAATCTCCAATCTTCTTCAATCATGGCCTTCAAAAGGGAACTGGATAAGTACTTGAAAGGAAAAATTTTGCAGGGCTACGGGAAAGGGTGGGGGAGTGGGACTAGCTGGATTGCTCTTGCATAGAGCCGGCACTGACTCAATGGGCCAAATGGCCCCCTTCCGTGCTGTAACCTTTCTATGATTCTATGATTCCAACCGTGTGCCAACCTGTCTTCTTTCATTCGTGACTAAGGCAGTGTTCCCACCCATCACCCTGGAGCTGTCTCAGCAAGGCAAACCGGTACAGCAGGTTCGCGCAGGGTGTTGTCTCTAACAAATAATTGTTTCACTGTCAACTAGCCTGACCCAGTTTAAAAAAAGAAAATTCATCTAAAATTTAAATGGATATTCGAATGACTCCGAAAGGGAAATTGTCAACCTTGAACATCAAAATATAGAATGATGATCTGGCCCATCAACCCCTCTCCATTCACTGGCAATGCACAATATGGACTTTACAACAAAACAGCTTGCATTTATATAGTGCCTTTAACATAGTAAAATGTCCTAAGATGCTTCACAGGAGCTTTTTGAGACAAACTTTGAAACCGAGCCACATAAGGAGATATTAGGACAGGTGACCAAAAGCTTGGTCAAAGAGGTAGATTTTAAGGAGCACCTTAAAGGAGGAGAAAGTGAGGTAGAGAGGTTTAGGGAGGGAATTCCAGAGCTTAGGGCCTAGGCAGCTGAAGGCATGACTGCCAATGGTGGAGCGATTAAAATCGGGGATGCACAAGTGGCCAGAATTGGAAGAGCGCAGAGTTAACAGAGGGTTGTAGGGCTGGAGGGGGTTACAGAGATAGGGAGGAGCGAGGCCATGGAGGGATTTGAACACGAGGATGAGAATTTTAAATTTGAGGCCATTTCATTTCCCTCCCACCCATTACATCTTCTGAGATAAGATTTGCAGAATCGCTTCACACGCTATCAAGAGAAACTCTAGAATATTTATCCATCAATTCAACTTCAACTCGCTCCCCTTCGCAGACAATATCTATTTACTATCTCACAACAGAAAGCTCTGAGAGGACATTTGGGGTGCCAAGGCTATGGAGAGGGTGCAGAAGAGATTTAGTAAGAAGATAGCAGGGATGAGCAGTTTTAGTTATGAGGAGACACAAGAGGAACTTGATCTCTAGCCTGACTGCTCTTGCTTTCCAATTGCCAGTTTGCCCTTCCACACAGCTGCCCCCCCCCCCCGAAACCTCACGTACCTTGTCCACTGCTCCTGTACCAGAAGATAAGAGCTCAAAGGGAAAGGCCAGAACCGACTGTCATGCCAATTTCTGCAATGCTGCTTCTCCTGCCCTACTTTTCAAAATGGCTACAGGAACTTTCTGAGAATCTCTGTGACCTTTTTAAAATTGTTTTTTTTTGTTCTTTCTGTGTGCGTGAGGCAGGGAAAGAAAAGGCATCAGTATAGCACCAAAAAGAGAGCCAGAAAAGAAAGTACAGAGCTAAGAATGAGAGAGAGAGAGAGAGAGAGCCCCAAAAGAAGTATGGGAACAATGAAATTTGGACACTTTGGTTCAAGTTGTGCATATACAATGAAATATACAGAAAAAGTATCAAGAAATGTGGCATATAATGAATCCTAGGGTTGATTTTATTTGATTCAGGTTATTCCAGGGTCATCAAGTTGGCTTGTTCCTTTTAAAAGCAGAATGGCATTGCCCAGACACTGTTGTTGTGCCATCAACTTTCAGATGGCATGGTTTTATTCAAACTGAATGATAAATTTCTGAGAACGTTCCAAAGTTTAAAGAAGTTCCCCAGTATAAAGGCCTGCAGTGGACCTGTGCTCAATTATTCCTTGCAATAATACCTCATGTCATCAAAAAAAATGTGTTTAAAAATTGTAAAGTCAAAAAATAGTCGTCCTTTGCCTCACAATCAGGCTCCTGCTGAAAGAAAGAAATGTATTTCTATAGCCCCTTTCACGACCTCAGGACGTCTTAAAGCGCTTTACAGACAATGGAGTACTTTTGAAGTGCAGTCACTGTTGTAATGTAGGGAAATATGGCAGCCAATTTGCACGGTCTCACAAACAGCGATGTGATAACGACTAGATTATCTGCTTTAGTTGAGGGATAAATATTGGTTAGTGGTATCACTCTCACCTCTGAGTCAGAAGGTTGTGGGTTCAAGCCCCACTCCATGAAACTTGAGCACATAATCCAGGCTGACACTTCAGTGCGGTACTGAGGGAGTGCTGCACTGTCGGAGGTACTGCCTTTCAGGTGAGGCGTTAAACTGAGGCCCCGTCTGCCCTCTCAGGTGGACGTAAAAGATCCCATGGCACTATTCAAATAAGAACAGGGGCATTCTTTTGGTGGCCTGGCTAATATTTATACTTGTAAACAATTTTACAACACCAAGTTATAGTCCAGCAATTTTATTTTAAATTCACAAGCTTTCGGAGATTTTCTCCTTCCTCAGGCAAACATTTGCCTGAGGAAGGAGAAAATCTCCGAAAGCTTGTGAATTTAAAATAAAATTGCTGGACTATAACTTGGTGTTGTAAAATTGTTTACAATTGTCAACCCCAGTCCATCACCGGCATCTCCACATCATAATATTTATACCTCAGACAACACCTAAAAAACAGATTATCTGGCCATTATCACATTGATGTTTGTGGGATCTTGCTGTGCGCAAATTGGCTGTCGCATTGCCTACATTACAACAGTGACTACATTTCAAAAGTACTTAATTGGCTGTAAAGCGCTTTGGGATATCCTGAGGTTGTGAAAGGCGCTGTGTAAATACAAGTCTTTATTTCTTTCTATCCTTCACTCTTTCAATCGGGCAGCCAGCCATTGTGTGCCAAGTGTTATAAAAAAAACTTAAAATTCTTTTTAATTAGATAGAGGACTATTTTCCTCATGGATTCTGGAGGATAATGGCAGTATATCTTGAAATGTAAAATTTCATGCAAAAGTCAGAATTAATTGGTGAACTGCCACAAAAACTTGCTGTTCATTTAAAGTTAAACCATGCCATCTACAGGCCACAGGCAGTTGTGACAACCCGTGGAGACAACCAAGATGGAGACTCACAATCTCCGACTGGTTTCAAAAGCAAACAGTTCAAATTATTTTGATTAATTAGCATCCTTCTAATTTTTCAGACTATTTCTCTTGACTTAGAAGATATGTGTTGAGTTGTAGTCTATATTCTTTGCAAAATTTGTTACAAAGAATTACGTTGACCGTTTAATGTCCTTTTATTTTTTCTTAATCTTTATTCACAAGATCACAAGATAATTATGGATGAGGAAGGTGATTTGGTCCATATTTGGTCATTCACCCAGAAGCACCCTAAAGTCTCCCCATTGCAGGATTTAATTGTTTGGGCTTTCCATCTCCACTAGTCTGCCCTGAAGTCCATTCCAAGTGTTGATCACCCTCTGTTTGAAGAACCTCCCGACATCAGTCCTGGGATGATGTGAGTTATCTATTTTTAAGGTTCAGTCTTTAATCAAATTGCCTCTGAGGTGTTCTGTTTCAAAGTATAATAGCTTTTTAAAAAAGTTATAATAAGTAGCAAAGATATTAAAATACAAGAGAACACTTAAACACACTAATAAGATGTTCGAATGCAACCTGGCAAAGTTTATCACCACACAAGGCTTTGGGGTGCACCCCTCAAAGGCCCTTGATATTATTTCCAGTCTCCAGTGTCCAGTCTCACTCCAAGAACCTTCTAACACTTACAATTTAATCCTCATCTTATATATGTTTTTAGACATGTTAGCTCTATATGGGCCTCCCATCAGTCATCCTCCCTGTCTCACGAATCTGCCATCTGCTTTACCCCCTTACATTCCAGATGACACACAACATCTGACATCATGCCTCCTATATGATTACTTGTCTCGAATTATCAACTACACTTATCTTTGTCCAAAGCATAACTCCCTTTACCCATTTTATGCACATGAGATAAGAATGACACAGGATGCTCATTACTCAAGGGGGCCTCTTTTCACAAGGTAACCAAAAAGCCTGTTGATGCTAATTATACAGAGAGCAGAAAACCTTGTTCACAGGAAAAGCTGATATAATGCTTTCCCTAACAAGGTTAGCAATATTTGCGAGGGAGAAAATGAGCTGAATTTGTCTTGCATAGAGCCAGCGCGGACTCGATGGGCTGAATGGCCTCCTTCCGTGCTGTGACCTTTCTATGATTCTATTATCTGGAAAGCTTGTATAATGATTTTCTTACAGATTACATTTTGCTAGTTTGAACCTATATACTTCCACAATTTAATTTAAAGTAATATTCTGGATTAACTCTTTCCATACCATTCTCTATCTTGTTACATTTCTATAAGATCACCTCTCAGACGCTTTCTTTCCAGGCTGAAAAGCCCGTGTCGCTCCAGACTATCCTCATATTAAACCCCTGACACCAGGGATCAGCCTTGTGGCTCTGCTCTGCACTGCCACTGGTGCTTAAATAGCTCCCTGTATCTTGGTGACCAGAACTGAATGCAGTATTCAAGGTGCGGGCTGACCAGAGCCCTGTACAGTTTGATCATGGCTTCCTCTGACTCAGATCATACTGTGGAGATGCCGGTGATGGACTGGGGTTAACAATTGTAAACAATTTTACAACACCAAGTTATAGACCAACGATTTTATTTTTAATCCCACAAGCTTTCGGGGGCTTTCCCCTTCCTCAGCCACACTGCCTGAGGAAGGGGAAAGCCCCCGAAAGCTTGTGGGATTAAAAATAAAATCGTCAGATCATACTGTTATGGCTATGTAGTTCAACATTCTATTGGTTTCGTTGATGCATTGGTTGGACATATTTAGTGTTGCGTCTACTAAGACTCCCAGATGTCTTTCAACTTCATCCTTAGCTTTCAACAACATTCATGGAGTACATGTGTAGCTTATTTTTCCATCCAATGTGCAGTACTGTGCACTTGTCTGCATTCAATTCCATCTGCATTGTCAGCCCACATACTTATTTTGTCCAACTCACTCTGTAATTTTTGATTGAATCCCCTCCACCCTGACATAACTCCTCTAACAAGTTCTTGTTGTTTTCTACCCTTCGACCAGTCTCTAATCAATTCCTAGGATTTGCCTTGAATTCTCAACGCTTTGAGCTTGAGTAACAGCCTTTCATTTGGACTTTGTGAAATGATTTTCGGAAGTCTAAGTACACTATGTCATAAGGGCTTTCCACAGGTCACTTGGGATGTTACTTCCTCAAAGAAGTTGAGGAGATTGGGAGAGTAATTTGTTTAGAGGAGTCAGTAAGGCTGACAATGTGAGAGAACTGGTTTGCACTGGCAAGTTCATTCAGGGAAATTGAATAAAATCTTCAGGGTTGAACTGATACTCTGGATCATTCCTGTTTCCACTGTTGGGCCCGTAATGTCCAATGTATTGGTAATGTTACTTTAAGATTGTTCTGGAATCGTTACGTCATGCCTAGCTGTTGGCGATGCATTCTACACGTTTTGGCTAAATACATAAGCAGAGGGAACACGTTCAAATCAGTTGTGCGACAAGCACAAAAAAAATGGAGTAAAAGATCTAACTTCCTCAACCTGCATAGCCTTATATTAATATGTCTCTACATAAAGCACACACACACACACAAACACACACAGACACTCACACACACAGACCCACACACACACTCACACACAGACACTCACACACAGACACAGACACACAAACACACAGACACACACAGACACAGACACACACAGACACTCACACACACTCACACACACACAAACACACACAGACACTCACACACACAGACCCACACACACACTCACACACAGACACTCACACACAGACACAGACACACAAACACACAGACACACACAGACACAGACACACACAGACACTCACACACACTCACACACACACAAACACACACACACACAGACCCACACACACACTCACACAGACACACAAACACACAGACACACACAGACACAGACACACACAGACACTCACACACAGACACTCACACACAGACACAGACACACAAACACACAGACACACACAGACACAGACACACACAGACACTCACACACACTCACACACACACAAACACACACACACACAGACCCACACACACACTCACACAGACACACAAACACACAGACACACACAGACACAGACACACACAGACACTCACACACACTCACACACACACAAACACACACACACACTCACACACACAGACACACACACACACACGCACACACACAGACACACTCACACACACAGACACTCACACACACACACACACACTCACACACACACAAACACATGCACAAACACACACAGACACACTCACACACACACTCACACACACAGACACTCACACACACAGACCCACACACACACTCACACACACACAAACACACGCACAAACACACACAGACACACTCACACACACACTCACACACACAGACACACACACACACAGACACACACACACACAGACACACACATTCACACACACACACAGACACACACATTCACACTCACACACACACACACTCACACGCACACACACACACAAACACACACAGACACTCACACACACAGACCCACACACACACTCACACTCACACACACACAAACACACGCACAAACACACACAGACACACTCACACACACACACACACACTCACACACACAGACACAGACACACACATTCACACACACACACACATTCACACACACAGACACACACAGACACACACACACAGACACACACACAGACACACACACATTCACACACAGACACTCACACACACACACACATTCACACAGACACACACACATTCACACTCACACACAGACACAAACACTCACACACAGACACACACACACACACACACACATTCACACAGACACACACGTTCACACAGACACACACACATTCACACTCACAAACACACACACATTCACACAGACACACACACAGACACAGACACTCACACACTCACACAGACACACACACATTCACACTCACACACACACACACATTCACACAGACACACACACAGACACTCACACAGACACACACACAGACACAAACACTCACACACAGACACTCACACACTCACAAACACACACACATTCACACAGACACACACACATTCACACACACACTCACACATTCACACAGACACACACATTCACACTCGCAAACACACACACATTCACACAGACACACACACATTCACACAGACACACACACATTCACACTCACAAACACACACACATTCACACTTGCAAACACACACATTCACACAGACACACACACATTCACACACACACACATTATAGGGCCACTTTGCTCAATGATGTCATCCACACTATCCAACAGGTACAATGTACTTGCTACCTGTGAGGATGAGGATGTAGGCTGCAGGGTGGACAGCCAGAATTCTAACAATGGCACCATGGAGCAGGAGGCAGTCCAAGGGGAGGGGGGGGAGGAGCAGAATAGAAAGGTTGTAGTCATAGGGGAGTCGATAATTATGGGGATAGATAGTGTCCTCTGCAGTCGCGACCGAGAGTCCAGGAGGGTGTGTTGCCTACCTGGTGCAAGGGTATAAGATATCGCGGAGCAACTGGAGAGGAATTTGAAAAGGGAGGGGGAAAATCCAGTTGTTGTGGTCCATGTTGCGACCAATGACATAGGGAAGAAAAGGGAGGAGCTCCTGCTAACAGAATATCAGAAGTTAGGAACTAAATTAAAAAGCAGGACCTCAGGGGTGTTAATCTCGGGATTACTACCCGAGCCACATGCTAATTGGTATAGAGATAGACATATCAGGAAGGTGAAAGTGTGGCTGAAAGACTGGGGTGGGAAGGAGGGGTTCCATTTCATGGGACACTGGCACCAGTACTGGGACAGGAAGGAGCTGTACCATTGGGATGGGCTCTACCTGAACAGGAATGGGACCAGTGTCCTAACGGAGAGGATAAATAGGGCTGCAAATAGGACTTTAAACTAATAAGACGGGGGGGGGGACAGGGGGGGGGAATCTGGTGAAAATAACATAAGTCTGAAGATAAAAGAAATAGAAAATGAGAGTAAAGGTCAGACCAAGGTAAGGAATAAAAGTAACATAAATGGTCAGAAAACAAATACATTTATAGAACGTAAGTACAAAATGATTGTTAAAAATAAAGTGAGGGGAACAATTATTAAAAACAAATTAAATTGCCTCTACAGCAATGTGCACAGCATCCGAAACCAAACGGGGAACTGGAGGCAATAATTCGTAGCGAGGAGCCAGATGTAGTAGGGATAACTGAAATATGGCTACATAAAGAACAGGACTGGCGGTTAATTATTGCATGATATAATGTATTTAGAGAGGATAGGGAAGGAAGAAGGGCAGAGTGGGGGCTGGTGAGTATCTATACCAATTTTAGACAACATAATGGCAACAGAAAAAAGGGACATCAGTAACATTAAGATAGAAACAGAATCCATAGGTATTGAGACAAAGGATAAGAAGGGATCGATCACATTAATAGGCATATTCTACAGACCACCTAATAGTGGAAGGGAAGTGGAGGAAGAAATATGTAGGCAAATCTATGAAATGAGTAAAAAAAACATCGAATGATAAACATGGGAGATTTCAAATACCCCCAAATAAACTGGCAAGAAGAGATAGGGAAAGGGGAATGGAGTTTTTACAGTATGTACAAGGCTCCTTTCTTACCCAGTATGTGAGGAGCCCAACAAGAGAGGAATCAGATGCAAAATACTGCGGATGCTGGAAATCTGAAATAAAAACAGAAAATACTGGAAATACTCAGCAGGTCAGGCAGCATCTGTGGAGAAAGAAACAGTTAACGTTTCAGATCGATGACCTTTGGTCAGAACTGGAAGACGTAAAGATTTAACAGTTTTTAAGCAAGTACAGAGCCAAAGAAGGGGAGGAGAGAACAAAGGGGAAGGTCTGTGATGGGGTGGAGGGCAGGAGTGATTGAATGACAAAAGGGATGATGGTGCAAGACAAAGGGGGTGGTAATGGGACAAGTAAAGAAACAAAAGATGGGTCTGGAAGAGCTGCAAATGGCAACAGCAGTACCATTACCAGCACTTGCTGCTGAAAAAATGGGAGCAGCGGTTATGGTCTGAAGTTATTGAAATCAATGCTGGATCTAGCAATGGGAAATGAACCAGAGCAGATAAGAGAAGTAAGCGTAGGGGAACATCAAGGCAATAGCGATCATAACATAATAAGGTTTAAAATAATGATTGAAAAAGACATAAGAAAGACAAATTGGATTGGAAAAAAGCTTGGGGATGAGAATGGAATTAGGGAAGGTAAACTGGGATAAAAAATTGACAGACAAAGAAATAGAACAGCAGTGGGAAATATTTAAAATGGTGGTCAATAGAGTTCAGGAGAAATATATTCCTCTAAAAAACAAGAACAAACAAGCCAATAATGAAACACCATGGATGAATAAAGAGATAAGGGTAAAATTGAAACTGAAGAAAATCGCGTACTCTAAGCACATAGACAATAAAGGAGAGGATGACAAAAGTTATGTTAAACTTGTACAGAACCTTGGTTAGACCACACTTGGAGTACTGTGCACAGTTCTGGTCTCCATATTACAAAAACGATATAGAGGCATTGGAGAAGGTGCAAAAAAGATTCACAAGGATGATACCAGAGCTGAGAGGATATACTTATCAGGAAAGGCTGAACAGGCTGGGGCTAAGAGAAGGCTGAGGGGTGACCTGATGGAGGTATTTAAGATAATGAATGGGTTTGATACGGTAGATGTAGATAAAGTGTTTCCAATTGTGAGGGAATCCAAAACTAGAGGTCATCAGTATAAGACAGTCCCTAATAAATCCAATAGGGAATTCAGGAGAAACTTCTTTACCCAAAGAGTGGTGAGAATGTGGAACTCGCTACCACAAGGAGTGGTTGAGGCGAATAGATGGATGCATTTAAGGGGAAGCTGGATAAGCACATGAAAGAGAAAGGAATAGAAGGATATGCTGATAGGGCTAGATGAAGTAGGGAGTGAGGAGGCTCGTGTGGAGCATAAACACTGGCATAGACCAGTTGGGCCGAATGGCCTGATTCTGTGCTGTAGATTCGATGTAACTCGATGTAACATTAACTGTTAACAAAAGTGTTCAAAAAATCAAATGAAATCTGAGAAAAAGAATGTTAAAGGAATCAAATCATCTTTAACCTTTGGTTTGTGAAGACTCCTACTTTAACATCATATCTTTCCTGAATTTCTTCCATTTTTGAAGACAACTTTACTTAAATGCGCAGTTTCTGTGACATAATTGAGGTTGCTAATCATGGTAAGTGTACTGGGGGGTGTAAAGTCTTTCTACTGTTTGTGTGCAAAGAATCAGTGAGGGTCCTATTTCATTATTTATAGGTCAGGCTTGGCATAGGTAGAACATTGTTCATTGCAAGGTAATGCTCCTACTACAATGTGCCTTAACCACCACCTCAAAAGTTTTGTGCTGTTTACTCATGTCCACTATAAACTGGGTTGAGACTGCCAAGCTCATTTCACTTTGGCCCTTCTAGCTATCAGAGTGTCATCCTATCGATTTGTGCTTGGAACTGAACCTCGAGCTTTGATCTAACCCATTGCACCATCCAATGGCCAATATGATATTGTTGATACAAAAACAGATATAGATGGAGCAAAGCTTCAAAATGAGGGAAAATGTATTTTATGTAAGTGACCTAGTGTTACCTTCCTCTCACTAGAGCAGAGAAGGCTGAGAGGAGATTTGATAGAGGTGTACAAAATTATGAGAGGTCTAGACAGAGTAGATAGAGAGAAACTGTTCCCATTGGCGGAAGGGTCAAGAACCAGAGGGCACAAATTTAAGGTAATTGGCAAAAGAACCAAAGGCGACATGAGGAAAAACTTTTTTACGCAGCGAGTGATTATGATCTGGAATGCACTACCTGAAAGGGTGGTGGAGGCAGATCCAATCATGGCTTTCAAAAAGAATTGGATAAATACTTGAAGGGAAAAAATTTGCAGGGCTCTGGGGAAAGGGCGGGGGAGTGGGACTAGCTGGATTGCTCTTGAAGAGAGCCAGCACGGGCTCGAGGGGACGAATGGCCTCCTTCTGTGCTATAACCATTCTATAATTCTATGACAAACATTCAAGTCTAACCACTGCGCTGGTATATGCACTAGTGCCACAAACACACTCTTGTGGTGATAGCTAAGACATATCATTTCCTGTAAAGTACTTTGTCTTTGCCACAAAGAGGCAGTGTTGTTTAAAAAAATTGAATAATTCTGGGATCAGATTTTAGTCCCATTAATGTTTTTTTTACCTTGAAAGAAAGACGTGTTTGTATAGGGTTTATTACATCTCTCAAAAACATCCCAGGGCACTTTACACACAATGAATTGCTTTGCAGTGCAGTCACTGTTGTTAAGTAAGCAAACACAGCAGCCATTTTCCACACAGCCTGTTCCCATAAGCAACAATAGGATGAATGACCAGTTATTCTGTTTTTGGTGGGTTTTTTTATTCGTTCACGGGATGTGGGCATCACTGGCGAGGCCAGCATTTGTTGCCCATCCCTAATTGCCCTTAAGAAGGTGGTGGTGAGCCGCCTTCTTGAACCGCTGCAGTCCGTGTGGTGAAGGTTCTCCCACAGTGCTGTTAGGAAGGGAGTTCCTGGATTTTGACCCAGCGACGACGAAGGAACGGCGATATATTTCCAAGTCGGGATGTTGTGTGACTTGGAGGGGAACGTGCAGGTGGTGTTGTTGTCATGTGCCTGCTGCTCTTGTCCTTCTAGGTAGTCGAGGTCACAGGTTTGGGAGGTGCTGTCGAAGAAGCCTTGGCGAGTTGCTGCAGTGCATCCTGTGGATGGTACACACTGCAGCCACGGTGCGCCGGTGGTGGAGGGAGTGAATATTTAGGGTGGTGGATGGGGTGCCAATCAAGCAGGCTGCTTTGTCCTGTATGGTGTCGAGCTTCTTGAGTGTTGTTGGAGCTGTACTCATGCAGGCAAGTGGAGAGTATTCCATCACACTCCTGACTTGTGCCTTGTAGATGGTGGAAAGGCTTTGGGGAGTCAGGAGGTGAGTCACTCGCTGCAGAATACCCAGCCTCTGACCTGCTCTTGTAGCCACAGTATTTATGTGGCTGGTGTTGGTTATTGGAACAATACTGGCCAGGTCTTTTTTCTGTTAAATTTAAAATATTGGACGTGTGGGAATGGATTGAGTAAATAATCCAACCAGATGTTAATTGTATCCCTGTGATTTATATCAATTAGTGTTAATTGTATTCAGGTGGTGTGTATCAATTGGGGCTCTCTTGTATCCATTTATATGAGAGCTTATCTAGGGTGTGGGTTGTGTGGATCTCTGAGAATAAAGGCTTGGAAGCAACTGAAGATCAGGCTCTAGTATTCTATCCTTCACCACTGGGCTATCCAGTTTATTACACCAGAGTTCAGATAAAATTATAAACTGCAAAACCAAACATTGAGGGATTTGTTCGTCACAGAGGCCTGAATCGGAATTGCCACCTGTTATGCTGTACTGCCCATCCAGAATTCAGCATATTATACAGAATTGTATGTTTTAATCTCTGTCGTGTTTCTTCCATTGCTGTTGGTGATAATCCAAGTCATCACAGAACACAGAGTGTATGGCACAACATTCTAAAGGAATTCACCATCCTGGACATATTAAAGATAAGTTTGACTGTTTTATCTTTAAGTTTTCTTGCATTTCTAGTCAGGACACCTCCAAGCAGTTTAGTTTCCAATATCATGGCAAGCACTTCTTCACCCTCAACAAGTCTTAGCATCTCTCTCGCTCACCTGGGCAGGTAATCACATAATAGGCAATTCCACTCTCACCTCTAGCCTCCAGCCTCTCTCTCTCAATCACATCCTCTCTTGTCTCCATTTGATCGTTGCTTCTCTGAACATTCCTCTCGCTCTTGCTAAGCTGCAGCAATGCCATCCTCTCCAACTCATCCTCCTCACTGTATTGAAATCAAGGCTCCTCGCACCATGTCCTACTCTATTTCCTAGACATTAAAACCACAGAACTCCTCACCTCCCTCAGCTTTTCCTGCCTACAAGCAATCTGCAAGCTTGTAAAAACTTTAAAAGAACATACCGAGTGACCTGCAGTCGCACTGTAGCAATGGGGAGTGACACATTGTGCATTGCATGTGCTCCTGTCCTTGAGGAGTGTGTTCATTGGTCTATTGTGAGCAGTGCCCTGTGTTATGTTCTGTTTGCACCATTAATAATCACAATAGTCTGAAAAATGACTCATCACTTTTTTTCCAACTGGAGTGAAGGATTCTGCAGTGGGATTTGAAGTAGATAAGATTGAGGTGAATAAACCCAGACTAAACTTGAAGAGGAATTCGTTATTCAACACTAGGCCTGTCTTTTTCACTCTTCTGTAGCTGTCGATCCATGCTGGGGTATGGTTCTACGGCAGACTCCCTTTGGTGCCTCACTTCGGCAGATAGTCTCTGTGTGCTGGAGGACGAGGGGAAGTCATGGCTGAGCCTGATTCTTCTGGCCAATGTCCAGGCACATTCACTTTGCTGCACGGATCACTGGATAGTGATCCAAGAGCTAGCTGACATAATTATGGGGAGGATACAAAAGAAAGAAAAAATAAACTTGCATTTATGCAGCAGCTGGGACACCTCAAAGCACTTTTCAGCCAATTGATTATTTTTGAAATGCGGTTACTGCTGTTATGCAGGTAAACTATCAAGTTGCACACAGCAAGGACCAGCACTGTTCACAAACAGTGAAGGAGATGAATCACTCAACAGTATGTTTTTTGGTGGTGTTGGTTGAGGGAAGAATATTAGTTGGGAGAACCCCCTGCTCTTCAAATAGTGCCATGGGATCTTATATGTCCAGCTGAACAATCAGAAAGGATGTCGGTTTAACATTTGAGCTGAAAGACAGGTATCTAAGACAAAGCAGCACTTCCTCAGTACTGCACTGAAGATAGACGAATTGGGCGAGAGGTCCAATGGCCAAGGGTGGGGAGTAGTCCCTAACCCTGTACATCACCTTCCACAGTTCTATGCTCCTTGTTTCCCACTACCATGTTTATGACTGGGCTCACCAGCATGGTCTTCTACATATTCCTCCCTCACAGACTGTGCTGTGCCCTCCACACCCTTCCCCCACCCCAAAGTTGTAGCTTTAAAAAACTAAAAGCTAGTTTCCCAGCACTGATTTGGAAAATATGTTTTAAGGGTTTGTAAAAAAACACTAGAACTAATATTGTGTTCAGTCATTTGCCTTGTACTGGTCAGCAAGGGCATAAATATAAGAGAATCACAAAACTTTCAAGGGGGAAAACTTCTTCACATAAAAGGCCGTTCAAACGTAATATTCTCTGCCACAAATTGTTGAAGTAGAATCCTTAATTTTTTTTTGAAAGCATTGTTTGAAAGAGAAATATTAAAAAGAACGAGTAGTGAGCAGGAGATCAGACTAGGTGGCATTGATGGGTTTATCGGTATGTTTTTGTGCTGTAACATTCACAAACTCAAGCTTCAGGTCTACCTTTTCACTACGTTCTGATTGATCTCATTATCTCTCCCACTCTTTTTCAACTTGTCTGGGACGATCTTATGAGTCTGGGCCATTCCTGATAAGTATATCCTCTCAGTTCTGGTATCATTCTGGTGAATCTTTTTTGCATCTTCTCCAGTGCCTCTATCCTTTTTATAATAGAGGCCAGAATTGTGCACAAGATATCACCTGGGGAACCAAACCAAGTTTTGTGAGGGAATTCATAGATTGTCTATTGAAATACATGCAAATCAGCCACAATTTCCCAAATGGCAGCGACACATCTAATCTCTGGAGAGAGTTGATTGTAAAATTAATCAAAACAGAAAATGCAAGTATGTCATATTATCAAGCTTTATTTCACATTTGGTACCAGGACTGGGGGGGAAATCCTTCATAATTCTCAAACTCCTTTATGGATCCATTGATGAGGCCTTGAGGTGCATTTTAACCAACAAAATTTGAAACGCAACAAGTTAAAAATGATTGAAATGACCAGACACATCTTTTTGTAAAAGATGAGCACTTCATTTTCTTGGATGAAAGGGGGACTCGGAGAGTGTTTTGCCATCCTTGGTTTCAATAGTCTTGACGACAAGGGTTCGGCTTACTCCGCTTGTTTCCAGCCCACCACGGTTAAAGCTCTCGATCTGCAGTGCCGGAAGTCCGTAATCTGTTGAACATGTGCACATTTTAAAATGAGAGGCAAGAGAATGAGCAACAATTGCATTGGAAAGCACAACTTTTAGTCCACCAATTTATTATACTGAACGCTAAGCAGTACCTGTGACCAACATTAAACATTAACAGATGGAGACCGTTGCATTCCTTTGTGTGGTCCATCAACGTTACTGACTTTCGGTCAAGGGTCACAATCCCAATGTCTTGTGAGGTTCCACACTAAGGGATGCTGCAACAGGAGTAAATGAAGGGGGCTGGGTCTCTGGCCCTGATTCCCCAAACAGGGAGCTGTGGGCCATTGCCAAGTGAAGGCCAGCAATTTCTCAAAACAACAAAGGAGAAAACAAAAAAAAATGATTGGACCAATTGTGCCATTTGGTAATAGGGCTCTTTCAATTGGTGTATGGGCACTGGGATAGTACTTGCTCCTAGTAGCATTCCCTTGCCCACCTTTTGCTGTGGAGCAAGTGAAAGGACAAGAAATAGTATTGGGTCACAGTTCAGTTGGCATCCTACAGCTGGGCAGACTATTCATGGAGGTCCAGAGACTACCAGAATAACAGGTCTGCTGAGGACCACAGCCAAGGGGAGGAAGGCCACAAATAGTTCCCGGCTGTATTAAGGAGTACCACTGGGTAGAGGGCAGTGAAGGTGCCTCTGGCTAAGCACATACCCCAAATAAAAAATATTTAGCACATCAACATAGCAAGAAATATTTGATACCATGGACCATGCATTACTGCCTGAATCTGTTATGACAAAATGTTCAAAATAGCCATGGCTTTCAAATTATTTTTACACTCTACCTTTTGTTACATTGAAATTATAGCATAGAAACAGGCCATTCAGCCCAACTGGTCTATGCTGACGTTTATGCTCCACGTGCGCCTCCTCCCTCCCTACTTCATCTCACCCTATTAGCATATCCTTCTATTCCTTTCTCCCTCATGTGTTTATCTCACTTCCCCTTAAATGCATCTATTCTATTTGCCTCAACCACTCCTTGTGGTAATGCATTCCACATTCTTACCATTATTTGGGTGAAGACGTTTCTCCTGAATTCCCTATTGGATTTATTAATTAGTGACTTTTATATTGATGACCTCTAGTTTTAGACTCCCCCACAAGTGGCAACATCTTCTACATCTACCAAATCAAACCCTTTCATAATCTTAAAGACCTTTATCAGGTCACCCCTCAGCCTTCTCTTTTCTAGAGAGAAGAGCCCCAGCCTGTTCAGCCTTTCCTGAGAAGGATATCCTCTCAGTTCTGGTATTACCCTTGTGAATCTTTTTTGCACCGCCTTCAATGTCTTTATATCCTTTCTATAATATGGAGACCAGAACTGGGCAGGCCTTGTAACCAGGGCCTTATAACCAAGCTTGACTATCTCTACTCAATGGGGGTAGTTGTAACTTTGGGTGATGGTGTAAAATTGGCAATATTGAATTAGCTGCTCTATATGGAAGGGAAAAATCAGGTGGGATGTATAAGGGATGGCCAATGCAATATCGTCCATATTAAAAATTGCCCCCAATGTCTGTACATGAGCACTGTCCAGCAGGAGTCACTGGATAATCAACAAGAGCAGAGGTTGATTTGCCCTTCCCCCACTTTCTGGCCTAGGGGCATTGAGACCCCCCCCCCCCCAACCACCACCACCCAACTCCGGCCCTGGTTGCAGGTAAGAGATTGAATCTCAGTCCTTCTTAGTCTTTTAGGACCAAGTGGCACACCAGGAAGGTAAAATGTATTTTGTACTGCACAAAATGATTAGATTTTGTAATTGAAAACATTCAGAGCAGTTTTCTTACTTTTGATTGATTGGTGAAAGGACACATTCACTGGCGCTGACAATCTGAAATCAGAGACAAGAGTAACTGTTATTGGAAAGAACATACACACGAGAACAGTTAAGAATGAATAAAAGGTACAATGAAGCTCTAAGAGTAATAATCTCTATTACTCTATCCTGGTCTAGCAGTCAACTGCACTTTGAATGCCCTTAATCTCTTAGGAACTGCTCCCTGTCACTGCCGTAATTTCACTGGAAATGCAGTGTAAACACACAAAGAGGGTTTCTGACATACTCACGGTGAAGTTACGATGGCGGAGTGGGAGCAGCTCCACGTTTCGTACATTACAACAGTGACTACACTTTAAAAGTACTTCATTGATTGTAAAGCACTTTGGGACATCCTGAGGTCATAAAAGGCACTATATAAATGCAAGTTCTTTCTTTTTATATCACTTAGAACTCACTGGATGATCCAATGCCCTACAAACTTGGGTGATCTGAATGGGAGCTCAGTGTTCTAACGCCACCACTTTGATCCAAAAAAGGGGCTCTGTTTATATTTTTTGAAGATTGATCATGCTGCAGCAGTTAAACATACACTGGCCCTCATTAACACACACGAGTTGTGGAACACAGGCCCGGAATAATCAGCAGAGATTAAGTGCACCAGCACTGACCCTGCCAGAGTTTGTGGGCTCAGTGGGAGGACATCTAATTTACTTGGGGCTGGCAGGCACCTGTGCCACTATGAACATATCTCCAACTTGCTCCATGAAGCCTGAAGATCGAGCATCTGCTGACCATGTTGGGTGGGGGGTGGGGGTAAGGTTGCCCAGGCAAGTGGGTCCCAACTGACCCAGGGAAGCAGGAACTTTTAGTATTGAGTGTCCCTAACCCTAGCTCTGCTCCCTCCACCCCCACCCAGTGGCCACCCCCTTGGAGTCATTTGCCCTGTAAGGGTTGGACAGAGGTTCTGAATCCAACAAGGCTGCACAGAAAGTCCCAGAAACAGCAAAGACCCAATGCAACCAGGTCCCTGCCATCTTCTGGCAGGTTTCAATAGAGTTACATCCATGGCCATGTTGTGCAACACTCTCAAGGACACCCTCAACTGGGATACTTTGTGCAACCCTGAACCCAGCCTTCCAGAAAGAGCCTAATTTATTGAACTAAGCCAGTTCCAGAGGTACCCAGATGTTCTGACAAAAGGTCCTCAACCTGAGATGTTAACTGTTTCTTTCTTCACAGATGCTGCCCGACTTGCTGAGCTTCTGCAGCATTTTCTGTTTTTATTTCAAGAGGTACCCAGAATGTACTAACCTGCTTTCCTCTCCTTCGAGCAGTTTTTTGTAAGTGGCAATTTCGATGTCCAGGGCAAGCTTTGTGTTCATTAAGTCCTGGTACTCTCGCACCTGACGGATGATTTCCTGGTTACCCTTCTCCATGGCTGCCTGTAGCTCAGCTATGCGGCTCTTAGCTTCAGTAAGGGCCAGCTCCCCGCGTCCCTCCGCGTCTGCGATTGCTGCCTCCATCTGATCTTTCTGTAGCATATGGACAGTGCAAAGTGAGCCAATGTCCCAACTTTGGATTTGATCAGGTAGATAGAGAGAAGTTATTTCCTTTGGTCAGGAGAGTCCAGAGCAAGGGGGCATAAGCTTAAAATTAGAGCCAGGCCGTTCAAGGGTGATGTCAGGAAGCACTTCTTCACACAAAGGGGAGTGGAAATCTGGAACTCTCCCCTGCAAAAAGCTGTTGAGGCTGGGGGTCAATTGAAAATTTCAGAACTGAGATTGATAGATTTTTGTCAGGTATTAAGGGATATGGAACCAAGACGGGTAAATGGAGGCAAGATACAGATCAGCCATGATCTAATTGAATGGCGGCACAGGCTCGAGGGGCTGAATGGCCTCCTGTTTCAATGTTCCGAACTGATAATTAGCATTGCTGAAAGCTAGCCCTTCAATTCACTAATGTACGTGCGCCATTTTAACAAAAACAAACATTTGCAACAAATTCTAATTGACACATTCATAAAGTAGCAGAAATTCTTTTGAGATGTTGAACACCATCAATAACTCCTCCCTCCACCTTCCCTTTACTCATTTTCCACCTCCATCCTCCACTCCCATTCCTTGAGCTATAAAAAGAGGTGAAGAACTCACTGGCCTCTGCCAATGCCCTCCTAGTTGGTCAGTAGTAAGGGCACAAGCCCAGGTTAGCTTACCCTGTAATCTCCCCTCTTTCCTTTTAAATACATTTCTTCACATTATTAAAAATAAAACTATCTTTGTTCATTTTAAATCCACAAATTGTTTCGATAAGAGTTAAAACTGCCATAGTCACTAACGTTAAACACAAAAAGTGTCACAATCTCCTCTGTTTAATGGTAGCAATGTCTTAACTTGGCTCCTCCTTCCCCAGTCAATTTGCTCCATTTACAAGTGCACCTGCTGTTGTGCACCTAATCCAAACAGACCAGGAAGGTTCCAGGTTCAGTCCGTGGTCTGTGCTGAGTCAGTTGAGCTGAGCCAGGGCAGCAAGAGGGGCCCTACACCACGGCCTCAGCACCCCTCGATCAGGAGGGATAATCAGCCAGGGTTCCCATTCCTGATCTGTTGTTCAGCAATGCATGCTGCAAAGACCGTGGGGCTGATTTTAATGTTCAGCGGTCGTGGAAAACAGGTGGTAGCAGATCGGCCCCCCATTATACACCCCACCCAGTTATCCTCTCCATTGACTTCAATCGAGCCAGTTATCTCAAATAGTCCATTAACACTTGTTGTAAGGCCACACATGAAACTTGGCCACTGGAGTGAGGTACCAGAGGGCAGTTGGAAGCTGTGCAACCAGAAAGAGTCAACACCTCCAGGAGAAGAGGGGTGAAAATTAGAGAGAGTGGGTGCAGAGTGGCATTTACAACAAAAATAGCAATGACTTAAGAATTTCAATCCTGCATAAAGTGATCTTACTTGTTGTTTCAAACTCTGGATCTCAGAATTTAGTCTTCCGACATGTCTGCCCATGTCCGATATCTCAGTCTTAATGATACGGAGCTCATCTGTATGTTTTCCAGAACTTTTCTTCATAGTGTCAAACTAAAATAGAGAACCATTAATAACATAAAATTCATAATCATTCTTTAAAGGAACCCAGACCATCCCTACAATAAAGGGGGGGGCCATTGTACTAATGGTTTTAACAATTCACCCCAAACATTAACATAATTCACTCTTTAAAGATAGTGATGGACTCATGTTTTCTGTATTTCCAAATTGCAGTTTTGTTTTCTCTGTCGTAGTGCTTTCCTTGGTTATTGTTTTCTCTTCATTGAGAAGCCCGAGGGAATGGCCAACGGCCACAGTCCAAGACGCCATCAAGGTTGATTTTTTTTTAAAAAGAGAAGATTAGGTAAAATCAGGAAGTAGGGTTCTTTGAGGCCAAGCTTTGGTTTTGGACTGTAGGAGGATAAAACTGAGGGAGATAAGAAGAAGTTCTGGTTGTGGGAAAGAAGGAATTAGAGTAGGAGATGGTGTGATGAGTCACGGTTTTAATACAATGAGGAGAAAGAGGAAAACGAATGTGGAGTGGCTGAATGGCAATTTGTAAAATGATGCCATTCTCATGTGAGGGTACAGTACAGTGGGGTTATCATCTTGCAATATACAATAAAAATAAATTCAGTATTTTCTCAATGAGTGAAGTTCTACATTTGAGACAAACTGCTTCACAGCATTTTCGAAGATTTTAAAATGGAAATGGATTTATCAACCAAGACATGATTCACCTGGCAGTAGAACATCAGTACTACACCACATTTCACTGTTTCCAGAAAATAAAAGGCAATGGGGGTATTTTGACTTTGGGCGATAGTGCAAGGGATTTGAGAATCGTGTAAGGTGTGTAAAGGGCGGCTGATCCGATATCACCCGTTTTCCACTAATCACCCAAAGTCAAAATTACCCCCAACAATCCTGAAATTCCCCAGTCTCCTGCTGTAAACCCCAGGGAAATCATACAGACCCAGCTTAACCTGGGTTATATCAGGGCTCTGCTACTTCCCTGAAGGTTGGAGCGTCGGTGAAAAATTGGAAAATCCCACAGAATTTCAGGAACAATAGTTCCATTTATGTGGTGCCTTATGGTGAAACAGATAAGCACTTGAAATGACTTGTGCAGGCAAAATAATACCTTCGAATGTCAATGGCTCGGGATATAAATTGGTCTCCCGGGAGGTCAAATTCCTCCAGTCTATAATTTTAGCACAAAAGTCAACATGAGTGCAGTAATATGGTACAGCACACCTTCATCGGCATGTGACTTAAGCTGGATTCAGTTGTCTGTTCTGCCAACATGATCAATCCCCATTAGAAACTAGCAGAACCTTCAGATCCAAGTCTTGCCTTTGACTAATGCTTACTTTAAATTACAGAAATGCTTCATTGAGAAGTGGTCTGGTAATCGCCTAGTGCTCCCAGTCCCAAGGACTATGTAATCTTGTGCACCCACATTTGTTTGAAAGACACAATTAATTCACAACTTAATTTTCTGGCCTCCAGGCCTTTTTTCATTAGGAAGGTTCATACAGGTCAGCAATCCAGAAACCACATCAGTGACCCTTATGGGCAGGCTGCATTTTCATTCCACCCACAACTAGAAAAAAACTGGTGACCTCTCCCACCAACAGTGACTTTACAGCACTGCGATCAAAGTCACGAATCCTGCCAGCAATGGCAGTGAAGTACCTTGGTAATATGGTGGCCATGGCCACCATTTTATCCACAACTTAACACTCCTGGGATTGAAAGCATGCTGTGCAATATTAGGAATGCCCATATTAATTGGTTCATATGAAATGCCGTTGCCCACTATTAACCAGTTTTATCTTAAAATAGCAGACAGATGAACTGCATGTTAATACATTACTTTCTAATATTATTGTA
Source organism: Heptranchias perlo (assembly GCF_035084215.1). NCBI lineage: Eukaryota > Metazoa > Chordata > Chondrichthyes > Hexanchiformes > Hexanchidae > Heptranchias > Heptranchias perlo. Next base: position 7,412,522 of record NC_090370.1, on the reverse strand, counting down.
AACAATTTTACAACACCAAGTTATATTCCAGCAATTTTATTTTAAATTCACAAGCTTTCGGAGGCTACCTCCTTCCTCAGGTGAACGATGCGGAAATGAAGTCCTCGAAATGAAGTCGCATTTATAATTCACAGAACAATGCTGGTGATAACAGACAGTTTTTTCAACTGCCCGTTGCCAAGGCAATCAGTGTGCAGACAGACAGGTGTTACCTGCCAGGTCTCAGAATATACAAATCACCAAAAAAAACAACAAACAAAAAAAAAGAGATAGAGAGTTAGAAACATAGAAAAGACAGCAACTGACCCGTTATATTAAAAACAGATAACATTTGTTCGCTGGTGGGGTAACGTGTAGCGTGACATGAACCCAAGATCCCGGTTGAGGCCGTCCTCATGGGTGCGGAACTTGGCTATCAATTTCTGCTCGACGATTTTGCGTTGTCGTGTGTCTCGAAGGCCGCCTTGGAGTACGCTTACCCGAAGGTCGGTGGCTGAATGTCCTTGACTGCTGAAGTGTTCCCCGACTGGGAGGGAACCCTCCTGTTTGGCGATTGTTGCGCGGTGTCCGTTCGACAACGGATGAGTGTGAAATTAATATAATAAAAGGGGGAACCCCCCCTTAGATTAGATCCATTCCTTGTGAAATGTAATCAATTTTTTAGTTTGGCCATTTCACCTTTTACCGATTTGCATTTGGGTCTTAAGGGCGTTTTAAAGTCTCATTCCCTGAGTAACATTTGAAATCTGAAGCATATATTTTCTTTTTTATAGTGTTAAATGAGACTTTGTACTTTTTACTCTGAATTCACAAGCTTTCGGAGGCTACCTCCTTCCTCAGGTGAACGATGAGGAAGGAGGTAGCCTCCGAAAGCTTGTGAATTTAAAATAAAATTGCTGGACTATAACTTGGTGTTGTAAAATTGTTTACAATTGTCAACCCCAGTCCATCACCGGCATCTCCACATCATGACTACCGTCTAATATTATTAGTCTGGTTTTAGCTCATTGCTCAAGATATTTCTCTTTGGACGTCAATATTTATGTTTATGCAAGATGCTAAGATTAGGTTTTTGCCTTTTTTCTTAGTCACAGCATTCTAGAAGTGACCTCATAGAAGGAGGCCGTTCAAACCTGGTGAGCGCTGGTGTCTGCTCGCCAAGAGTTATTTACCCTTTGACAGAATACACCAAGCCTTACCTTGGTTTCATATGAAATCACGGTATCTTGGCGAATTTTGTTCACCATTCCTTCATATTGAGCCCGGACATCACTGATGATGCTGGAAAGGTCCAGGTTGCGGCTAGTGTCAACTTCCAGAGTGATAGCAGTGTTCTTCATCTGGGCCTGCAGATCATAGATTTCCTGGGTGGGAAAATAAACAGATGTACTTCAGTTTAGCAATGCCTGCGTCCTGCTTACCAGTTACAACTCTTTAAATAGAAACAAAAAAAAACTAGATCACATTTGTATTGTACACCATGTGAGAGTTGTGTCAACAGGACTAACTGGAAAATATTATAAAGGTCACTTTTGCTGGTGCTAGTGCACCAGTGTTAGTGTTTACAGGAGGTATTTGATGCTGGGAGAAACTCTACTCTAGCACATGTTCACATGGAAATGTTTCATACCCATTGGGTATCTTACAAAAGTGCAATATAAGTGAGGGGTCCAGAGATTACTGTAATCTGCAGTAGCAGGTTGAACACAGCATCTGATGAGTTTGGACCGTCTCAAACCAGTTCCTAGCAGGCATGGCCATCAATATGGTCTTGGCACTTAAGCTAGACTTAAACAAAAGGATTAGTAATGCTCACTAAAAGAACTTGATTTGAATGTGAGCCTGCAAGTTCTCTGCTCTAATGTATAGTACCCTACATTTCCTTGTAGTATGGGTTGAAATAACACCAGCAGTTAATGATTTCTCAGATCAGCCATGATCTAATTGAATGGCAGAACAGGCTTGAGGGGATGAATGGCCTACTCCCGGTCCTGTTCCTAACATTCTGTTGATGGATTTGTATTGTAAATTGAATGGTGCCAATTCTTTTGATAAAACAGGCATTAATTTTGCCCTAATGAGCACAGAGGCCACAAGGTCAGAAGTGGAAAGTGCTATAGTACAGGGTGTTCTTCTATAGCTGGGTCTGAAACACACTGTTGGGGCAGAGTAGAGAGCTTTACCCTGCATCTAAATGTGCTGTGCCTGACCTGGGAGGGCTTGATGACCAAAATGGGAAGTCTTCCATTCCCCAGCATTAATGTCCTTCCCCTGGATCAACCTCTGCTGGCTCATGGTCGACTCTCCACTCCTCCTCAGCCCTCAGTTTCCACTCCAGTAGTTCGCCCACTGATACACTGCCCCTTGAATAGCTTGTGGCGAGCGATTGAGTCCAGAACAGGCTCCGAGCCTGGACATTGGTTCGTCGATGCTCCCAGCTGGCTTCACCCGGTCTACAAGTCAACTTCATCCCACCATGGGCCCTCAGACTTTATCTTTGGACTGTCATATTGTCTCCTTACAATGAGGAAATGTCTCTCCTAATCTCTGCCATGCCTATATAACGTGAATTCCCTTTGTGTCCATTTACTTGCATATTTTGACTGCCGCTTCAGGCTCCAGCCCATTACTTCTATCTTTTTTTAATCCCCCCCCTCTTGGGCTCTTCTCTCCTGTCTCCTTGCCTTCCTATTACCCAGTTATGCCACCTTTCATCTCCCCTCCCCTAATCTCGACCCCAACCTATCACTACTCCTTTGCCTTCCTACTCTCCAGGCTTGAATTCTGCTTAGTTAAGTCCACCCTCTTGTGCTTCTCAGCATTCTCCAAAAGGACCCATCAAGGCAATTGTCACTGCCACCTTACAAGGACCAACCTCCTCTCACTGACTTTCCCACCCTGTACGTCCACTGGGGGGCTAATCTTGCCAACCTCCTTTCCATCCCACTCATCCCACCCACTGCTGCCCCCTTGGGACTACCAGTGGATCAACAATCATGGGCCCTCTCCACATTTCCCTCCAGAATGTCCGTTTGCTTGCAAACAAGGCCTTTGACATCCACAGCCTTATTGTGGATAGTTGCATTGACATCCTAGCTATGATGGAAAATTGACTCACTGGAGGTGACACCTCGGCCCTTACTGTGTGGCCCTCATCACCAAATCATACCTTGGTGTCTCTTCCTACTGCCACATGTTTACTTTAAATGAGGCAATGCCTCTGTTAAAGTAGCATGGGATTTCATACAAACTCATTCAGTATTCGTTCTATTGAATTGCACTCTGTTGGTCCCAGACTCATCTGAATTTCAGATATTCCCTTGCACACGTGCCAGGATTTATTTTAGATTTAAAACACTCAGTTTGTATTTTGGATTACTTTTTCTATGTTATTGTGAAAACATTTGGTTGAGGAGGGAATGGGGCTAATGGGAACCATAGCAGGAGTGCACAGTAAACTGTATTAAGGCACCCTTATTTAAGAGGGCCAATGCCAGTGTATTAGATAAAGATAGTGGATACTTGGAGGGAACCCACTGGTCAATGGGTTCAGATAATGGCGACAAACCTAACCTGGGAGTGCCCGAGATCAAAAGAAAAACTGCAAGTGGTGGAAGCCTTCAGGGCAAGGGTCCCACCCAAAACCCTGGCCTATCTGTCTCCTTCGAATGCTCACTAACCTACTGTGCAGTACTTGCATTTTCTCAGTGTGCTTGCATGGGGCCAGGACTCCACGATACCATCCAAACCTGGGCGGGGGGGAAAAAAAAGACAGGAACCAGGTCCCTAAAGGATTTCCCTCCTGTATGCCCCATTTACCGCCAATCCCCTGGGCCACCATGAGGAAGATAGTGGTAGCCTCTCGAAATGGCAGTAAAGGCCCTGTGTTCCCCTAGTGAAGGGAGAGGGCCCAATACCAGCTTCCACTCCCTCCAAGTTGGGCCCTGTATTTACCCGTTGAAAGCCTCAGCCTTGATGCCACCTTCTGGTGCTGTCCTCACACTGGCAAGCTCCCTTTTGGCAGCAGCAATTCTGTCTGGAGCCCACCACGCACTGCAAATGAGCCCCACTCCACCCGGAGGAAAATCCCAGCCCCAGACGTCGAAAAGGAGAAAATGTTAGTCTCCTCAGTGTTAATATGCCTCATCTTAAGCACAAGCATTAGCCTGCACCCCCTCCCCGAAAGTAAATTGTTCTCCCCAGTATGTAAAAAAAATGCTTCCATTTAAATAGCATTTTATCATATTGAAATGTTACACACAATTAATTATTTTTAGAGCATAATGTTTTGTAAAGTGGTTCAGAAACCCACAGTATTGGTAAAACAGTAAATATATGGGAACTGTAGCTTATCGATTATGTTACTGGACTAGTAATCCAGCTGCCTGGACTAATAATCCAGTAAATGAGAGTTCAAATCCCACTATGGCAGTTTTAAAATCCTGGAAGTAAAAAGCTGGCTTCAGTAAAAGCTGTGTAAACATGACGTAAAAACCCAACTGGTTCACTAACATCCTTTAGGGAAGGAAACCTGTCGTCCTTACCCGGTCTGGGCCAATGTGACTCCAGTCCCATGCCATATAGTTGACTCTTAACTGCCCCCTGAAGTGGCCTGGCAAGCCACTGAGTTGTATCGCCATCCTCGAGGGGCAACCGGGGATTGACAACAAATGCCGGCCTTGCCAGCAATGCCCACATCACAAAATTGAAGTTTTAAAAATAGAGAGAGTTCTTTGTGAAAGTCTCTGTTTCTTACAACACAATTTGTTCATTACCTCATCAAATATTTCCTTCAGGAAATTGATTTCATCAGTAAGGCTCTCAAGTTTAGCCTCCAGGTCCACCTTGTTGAGATAGCTTTCGTCAACATCCTACAAGACAAAGACAGACAGACAGACATAAGCACAAGGTACACAAGGGAGGAATTTTTAATGGTCTCCATTGTTTTTCTTTCTCCTCTCTTCCACTGAAGGAACTCAGCCTCATTGGGTTCCAGATCACCAGCCACTTCTAGTATCTTGCCAAAGCGACCATTCTTTACGTCTAAGCTTAGATTTTCTTCATCGGCACAAGTGTGGCATGGCAGCATGTCTGCCCGCTCTGAGCTGGGTGCTGACCCCAGTGAATGTTCTGGGGTCAGCTTAATTTAAATGGTTTTGGCATAGCAGTATTGCTGACAGCAATTGGGAGCTTGTCCCCGGGGCAGTGGGGGCAGGAGGTGAATATGGCAAATGGCAGCAGGATCTCCAATGCCTGCAGCAGCTTAAAGGGCCAGGCAAGAACTCCATTGTTCACCAAACAGTGGCCTTGACTCAAAATGCAAATTCTCTCTCTCGCTCACTCTCAAAGTGCCTGCTATGTCCACTTAAGCTTCTTTCACATTTCCCATCACCTAGCAGCTGAGGCACAAGTTATGTCCAGCATATCTGAGGGGGCAATGACAGGAAATCTATTGTCACACCATTATTACCCCCTCATTTAAATACCACTGCCCATATTTGGGGAGGCACATCAGACACCAGCACAGGTGATGCCAGGAAAGTCTGATAGCCATAGAAATGGAAGGGGATCCAATGTAAAGGTACCCCACCCCACTTTCTGCACCCACCTGCTGAAATCCCACCTGAGCGTCAGCAGGTTTTCAACTGTGGCGAGGGAGGGGGGGAAAAAAAAAATGGATAGTGTTCATCCTAGGCAGCCTCATCAGATTTCCACCTCCCCCCGAGCACAGAGATGCTGAGTACCATTGCAGCACCTGACCGCAGAGATCAACTAACAGCACAAACCGAAGATCAGGCCTAGGGCCTCCTAGTGTTTATAGCTCAGCTCCATACTGGACAGTACATTACCCACTGAGCCTGCGGAGATGCCCAGTAGTTTCTTGACTGGATTGACTTTTAAGCTTGAACCCACCTTCTTGATGATTACAAAGTCATTTTCCCTCTCTGTACGGTTATTGATTTCATCTTCATACCTGCAGAACAAAAAAAGTCAGAATAAAGGATTCCAGGCAAGAGCTGTCGGTAGAATTTCCAAGTTATCAACTGCAGAGTATTTCCCAATAAACCCCAGTAATCATTAACCCTGTGTAAACATGACCCATGAATGCACAGATGGTTAATGCCCTCTCACCAGCTGCAGGGTTTTCAAATCCAATCCACTACTTCGAGTTGTCCCCCACTCTGTGCAACCTTGCTGGTGTCCTGTACTTTGGGCTATAACCTTCCACCATACTTCTCAATAGTGTGTCAGCCGTAGCTCTGTTCGCATTCTCACCTCAGTCAGAAGGCAGTGTGTTCAAATCCCACTCTAGAAACTTGAGCACAAAATCTAGGCTGGCACGCCCAGTGCAGTACTGAGGGAGTGCTGCACTGTCAGAGCTGCCGTCTTTTGGATGAGACGTTAAACCAAGGCCCCGGCTCAAGTGAATGTAAAAAAAAAAAATCTCATGGCACTTAGAAGAGCAGGAGCATTCTCCTAGCGTCCTGGCCAACATTGATCACTCAACCAAAATCACCAAACAGATTAACCGACCATTCATCTCTTGGTCTTTGAGAGACCTTGCTGTGTGCAACTTGGCTGCTGCATTTGCCTACAAAACAACAGTGACTGCCCTTCAAAGTAATTCATTGGTTGTAAAGTGCTTTGAGAGTTCCTGAGATCATGCAAGGAATCAAAAGTTCTTGCTTTCCACCAATAAAAGCAATCAATCATTAAAACTATTGAGCAAAAGGAAAAGATAAGTTTAGGGAGGGGTTGTTCACGCGGAAGTATTTGGCCTATCTAGATAAGAAATAGCAAACGTCATTGTAAAGAGCTCGAGCACCTCGATGACTCAACTAGCCCATTTTGAAACTCCACCATGCAGAGCAGGTCCTGCCTTCAACCCTTGGTCTGCGTCAAATTAGCCAACGTTGACTGGACAGTGGTAGGAATCATACAATAGACCTCAGTACCATAGGTTAGGGAGAGGTGGCGGGCAGTTGCCACTCCTGATCACTATTCCTGCCAGAATGCAGATGTGTATAGACATCTGGTGAGTACAAGATGAGGCTTGACCATGACGTCCCTTCTCCCCCCCCCCCCCTCCCCCCTATCCATCCATCCATCCCATAGTTAAACAGATTGCTGACACTCAGTCTAGGCTTGCCTATGAAGAATAGCCATTGATGAGATACCAGTGCTAGTGGAGCCATATCTCTGCATAAGTCAGTGCCTTTGGGACAGGAGGGACAAAAATTGAAAAGAACTACCTTATAGTTGTGGAGACCCACCTTTTCATGAATTAAAAAAAGCCACCAAGCTGATGTCAGCTACCCAACCAGTTAATGAGTGGCCACACAGGAA